>NW_024501015.1:1912815-1976513 GCF_017590055.1 Onychostruthus taczanowskii
GCGCCCCCGCCGCGGCACCGCCCCCACGCGGGAAAATCACCCAGTAATAATAACAACAACAGGAACAGCGATAATTCCCGGCAGCGCGGGCGGTGCGAGAGCGGGCAGCGGGGACACCCCCCGGCCGCCGGAGGTGTGGGTAGGGGGGCGCCCTTAAAAGTTGGAGGCCCCACGGCCAGGGAGTCGCGCAACCCCGTGGGAAGGGTGGGCGAACCGCCCCCGGCTCTCCGGAGGAGGGAAGGAGGAGGGAGGGAAGGAGACGGCGGCGGAGGATGCTGCGAAGGGAAACTTTGGAGCGGAGGGAGCACGTGAAACGGGGAGAGAAGCGCCGCGCAGCGTGGGGGGCGAAGGGGAGGGCTCGGCCTCTCTCCATTTTGCCGTCGCGATGCCACAACTGCATCCAAGAATTTTTAAGCTATTCTAAAACGTATTTATTTATCCATTCAGTCGAAAATTGTCCCTCCACTAAGGTTTCCCTCGGAGCTCAGGGAGCCCGCCCCAGCGCCGAATCCAGCTTTTATGAGAGAGGCTAACGCGTCCTGCAATGGAAGAGGTCTCGTATCTTAATGAACATCCCCCATAATTAGGAGGTTGGGGCGGTGGCCTTCTGGGGAGTGGGATTTTTGATTTGCACCAAGTGTCCGAGGAGGCCTCGGGAAGCGCCGCGTGGGCTCCCGGCGCCCCCCGGCAACCCAGATGAAGTTCCATGTGTCTCTTCTCCCCAAGTCCACCCTCCTCCCGCCAGAGTAGAGCCGAGGATATCAAACATTCAAATTCAAAAACGAGCCAGTAGGAATATTCCTAATTAATACGACCCCACTAATGAGTCAGCAGAAGCCAATCGGTTTCATTGTTGCTCCGAATAATTTGATTAAACGTGGATTTGTGTCTTTAAGAGGGGAAGAACAATACCCGAAACAAACATTTCCACCTTCATTTTTCAATATGGCAGTTACCCCATAGCGGAAATATAATTCTTGGCCCAGGGCTCGGACAGTAACTGTTCTGATGAAATTCGCTGATGCGGGTTTAATTCAGCCGCAACCCTGCAGTTCCTGCAGATAACATGAGGTTGCTCATTCCAATATGTGTTTACTCATAATTCGTGCCCATTACAACAGATTGAATAGACTAATTTTAAACGCGCTCTGTCACGTAAAGTGACATTCGTACGAGCAGCGTTTCCTAAAGCAGCTTTCAAAGGAGAGTTTTGTTGTTGTTGGGAGACTATTTGTCTCATTTCCGGGGGCAGATTACGATACCTATAAAACAGTAGTGAGTTAAAACTTCGCTCCACAATAGTTTGTATTGTTTGCAGTCTCAGCTGGACTTTCACATTCAGATGTTGATTGCCTTCGGGTTTTTTTTCAACTTCCTTAACCTCTTCAGCCCAGCTAATCAACAAACACACCTGGCAGAATTACAGCTCACTAGCTGCATGCTTTTAGAGGTCATTTCAGAAACATGTATTTCCTGAAAAGCAGATTTCTCCGGAAAAATAAGGGGTTTTTTACTCTGTGAGAATAGAGTTTTAAAAGGAGGAAACACCAGCAAGCAAACACTCATACACAGCATGCTAAACGCGAAAAGTCTTTTAAAAGAGCGTAATTTTTTGCCAGTTTAAGTCAAAACGAAAACGCACCATGAAAAAAAGAATACTCGGGACAAACAAACCCCACCGGCCTTACTTCCAAAAAGTTGTGGGCAGACGATCTTTTGTTTGAATCCATCACACAAAGACCAAAACAAAATTTAAAATAAAATTCGCTTCAGGCTTAGTCATATTTACATTTTGTAGCATGGGTTACAGGCTGATTTTTCCCCCCTCCATTTCTTTTTGTTTCTTTCCCGTTTTTCAAGTGACTGTTTGCGTCCAAACCAAGTTGTGAAAGCCCGACGGCAGGCAGCGAAAATATTTATTCGCCGATCCCATAACACGAAAAGGAATGAAATCTGCACGTTTGCCTGACTGGGTCGTGTTCGAGTAGTTACAGTGACAGCCAAGCAATCTGCATCGCAATCTCTGCTTCAGTCACATTCAGGCGTCCTTTCCGCTCCTCCCCCTACCCCAGAAAAACCCGAATCACAATAATCTGCTGCCCCCCAAGTCTGCCGAAGAAATGTCCGGCCTGAACACATTTCACAGCAATTTTCCTTTACCATTCCCGCCCCCACTCTGGAAAGCAGAAAGAAAGCCAGTCGCTGCATTTTGCCACCGCAACAAAGTCACACTTCGCGATACCTGTGTATTTCATACCCTGTTTATTTGTTTTCGTAATTTCACGCACCCCCAGCACCTCCTCCACAGAACAATTCTCCTTCCTCCTCCCGCCGCAAACGCGTCCGCGACCCCAGCCACTTTCGGATACAGGTGCGGGAGTAGTTACCCTCTTAAGCTTAAAAGCCTCCTTCTCTTCGTATATAAAACCACTTTCAAATCATTCTCGTGCTCGCCAGCGTCATCAAAACCAACCTGTAACTAATAGCTCCTAATCCAAACAGTTTGGGCAAGGCGGACCGTTGTTTAGACTGGCGGGGTACAGAGAGCCTGGCCGGGGGGACGCGGGCGGCTCCTCCCCAGCCGGCTCCCACCGCGGTAACTTGCAGTTGACACACACCGAGGTAGAATCGGAGGGCAAGGGGAGTGGGCAGAGCCGGTCCTGCCGGAATATTTTGCCCGGGGGCGAGCTCCGATACTCCCACAGAAAAAGATAGGCTGCTTTTTTTTTTTTTTTTTTTCCTCTTGGTCTTTTATTTGGGCTCCCCCGAGCAGCGCAGGCTGCCAGCGCTGCTGTTCCAGGGACTGCGGGGGCCGCTCCACTCCGCGCCCGCCTCCGCCATCCCGCCACGCCGTGGCAGCACTGAGCACCCGCGACCCGCAATAAATAATCGGCGCTCACTGCAGCTCCAGTCCGGCGGATACCGCAATGCAATGCAAATGCAGCGCTTTATCAGCCCGGCGGCACAGCCGAGGCCGCCGTTTAAAGCCTTCCGAGCCGTTCTTTCGCCGTGAGGAGGCGGGAGCGGAGCCGGGCGGCGGCGGCGGGGGGTCCCGGGGGCGCCGTCCGCGGGTCCTCGCTGCCCCCCGCCGGCGCACACCGCGGGGCACCGGCCCGCCGGCCGCCGCTCCCCCGCCCCAGCGCCGCACCGTAACAGTCACAACAAGGAGAGAAGGGGGGGGGAAGCTCCGTCTCCGGCGCTGAAATGGGTTCAGCAGCCGCGAAGCCCGCTCCGCGCACCCGAGGCGCGCAAGCCGCGAACCGCCGGCAACGGACCCACGGCGGGGCAAGGGATTTATGCAGGCAGCGCTTGATCTGATAGAGAAAACCTAAGACACATTCAGCCGTTTCCCCCGTCTAGAAATAACCTCCCGGACACGGCAGAAAAGCTAGGAGACATTGTGCTGTTTGGTTGTTGTTTGGTTTGGTTTTTTTTTTTTTTTTTTTTTTTTTAGTGAAATAGTAAAAAAATAAATCACATCTAAATTTCATCAACCGCAAATGAAATTTAAGCTAATGAGCTAATGCTGCGAATCAGTATTAAAAAAATGTTTGGGGATATCACTTTTTTTTTTTCCCCTGGTGCTGGGGAAAAAAAAAAAAAATCCCCTCCACTGATGCTGTAAAACTGAATTATTAGAAAATAACCTGAACGTCACAACATACCCCTGCCAAATGCAAAAAGAAATCAACTTCGAGAAAAAAAAAATCCACCGTTTCTTTGCTAAATCACAGAAAATAAACATTTTATTTAGGCATATTTTTGCATGCACTGCCTAAGTTAAAATCAACTGAGCTGCAGCCATCTCTATTTTTGGCCGGTAACATTTCCATTTGGTTTAATTGCACATGTCTAATATTTAAACGTATTAAACCATTTTTCCCTGCTTACAGTAGTGTCATATACATTTCTCACCTTTTAGGTTCTGGCTCACAGGAGCCCCTGCGACTTTGACAGCTGTCGCTTTGGCTGCACAGGAGACGAATCGCCCTCCTTTTGGTGCCAGAAGAAGCAGGAAATTAGCCAGGTTGCAAGTTGAAAATCTGCCACGCCAGTGCTTTGAATCCAATATGCCACACCTTCCAGCGGGGGAACTGGAAATTGCCATCCCGGATCTGTGTTCTAGGCGGCTGCTTATGCCGAACCTCAGCACACTTTGTTCACTATTGCCTTACAAAGAACAAATGAAATGGGGATTGAAAGCCAGAGAGATCCGAAGCAGGACAGAGCTCAGCAAAAGAATGCGGCTCTATTCTCGCAAGGGAAATTATAAAAAAGTTCATGTTCACGGTTACCATCCACATGACCGACAACGACCAATGGAAAAACCGAACAACTCATAAAGTTGTATTGCAAAGTTGTAAATTTTCATAAACAACAACGGATTTATGGCCTTTTCCTCATCACTAAGAAGAGGCAGGTCTTAGAGAGGCGCCATCTTACCACAGAGGCAGCCCTGGAGTTTTTTAAAAGACCTGGACTTTGTACTAATTTTATTAAAATTACAATTAGTGCGTTGAACAGGAATGGAGTGTAATAGAAAAAAGGGAACTTCAGCGCAAATAACGCTCCAGGTCTTAACTGTATTTATGCGGCCGAATAAAAGGACTTTTCAGGTTCGATTTTTTTTTCTTTTAATTATTATTAAAAAGAAAAAAAAAGGGGGGGGGGGGATATTGATATTACGTGGTGCCTGGCAAAAATAAGACGTTTTCTAAAGCGGGGCAGTTTCCCCCCATTTTCGTGCTACCGTGATGCCCCCTGGCCCCCGAAAGCCGCACACACAAACCACACATGTACCCGATCAGATCATTTACACTTGGAAGTTTCGTTTTTCACTTTCTGTTCATTACAAAATATTCTTTCACTGCGTGCGATTTCGACTTAATCGCCGAGCGTCTGGACTGGGGTAATGACTGCAAGAGGACACGGGAACACGGTGGAAGGAAGCTCTCCCAATAAAGAAGGCTTTCCGCTTTATTAATCAACAACGCTAGGGAAAAAATCACGAAGTCGAGATAGAGATATTGACTGATTCCTATCAATTCATCACCTTGGGGTTCCCCCCCCCACCCCTTTCTGATTACCGAAAGAAAAAATGTTTAGATAGTCTAATTTCTTTATTAGTCTACGTAATATATTTTTTGTTGCTTCCCTCGAACTGGTTCCTCAATAAAGAAACACAATTCATTGTCAACAAGCATATTTATTTTCTGTGTAACATAAAACACATTTATCGTGGGAGATAGTTGAACACGGTATCACTTCCAAAGAGAGTTCACAGACATTTTTTTTCCCACTTCCAATACTTACACGGCATATCCAAATGTTCACAACGAACACACCGAAACACATTGTAACATACAATTTGTGAATAAACTTTAGCCAAACCTTCAAGACGGATTTATACAGAGTTCTTAACAATACATCATGCTACAAAGTTTCCAAATTAATTACATACTTCCCAATTTATGATATGATCTTACAAATGAGGTTCAAGACGAATATAAATAAAAAAAAAAAAATACAATATCTGCTATTGTAGGAAAATTCATGGTATTACATATTAACACGTTCAGATAATTAGGACAAACAGTTTGTGGATTTTTTTTAAGGTGGTTACATGATCATTTAAATTCACTTTTCAAAGAACACTTTCCGCTATATTAAGTAAGATCAACGTAGAATAAGAAAACGGCCTTTAGCAGAAGCAGCTGAAGGTAGAAGCCAACGGGAGATATTAAACCGCTTTGTACAATATTGGCGTGTGTTTGCTTCCTCTCTCGAAATAGCAAAGAATCGAGAACAAAGATACATTGCAGCATATGGTTTTCATTTATAATTGCTTTGGAATAAATATATTATTTTAAATTTAAATATATTCAGACTTTTCGGTACCAAATTCTATACCAAAGCTTTTGATGCGTGCTTTTCGAACGACTACACTTACATGTCTAAAAGCATTTTGCGATTCACATTAGTAACCTTGTAACATCCTTTTGACTACTAAAATACAGTATACTTTCGAAGATAGGTAGGCAGAGCAAGATATATAGGTAGGTAGTCTGGAAAATAGGTAGTACAAATAATTGCTGTAGATTGTAGTGGTTTGTGGAACATTTCCCCCCCCCCTTACTTGCTGTTTAACCTTTTGTTAGTGTAGCTGTTACTTAAGATACTTTTCTAACAAAAATTAAAAAAAAAAAAAAAAGAAAACAAAAAGAGAAGTGCAGAGCTACTTATTCAAAATTAGGTAGTTTTTCTTAATGTGAGCCTAATGCACTTTTCCCCTTACACATGATTGGGACTATGGAGTCAGGTAGTTACTTCGGAAGGTCACGGTTTACTATCTGTGCAAGCAGCAGTTCTCCCACTGAAATGTCCCCTGAAGAAGCCCACCCAGGTTTGGGTTAATGAAGATTAAAAAAACCCAAGCTGATTGCAAGATGCTCTTAGGAGATATTACCGAAAGGTTCGGCATAGGGCAGGTTTGGGGAGTATGGGAGAGTGGAGAGAAGGCTGGAAAACCAACCCAAGAAATGTTTTCATGTTTGCAAACGCTTGCTTTCAAGATGATCATTAAAGGGAACTGATTTCATTTTTAATAAAAAGTCTCTTTTTTTTTTTTTTTTCCTTTCTCCTTTAAAGGGAGATTTTCCAACTGTCATGTGCACACACTATTCTAAGAGATCACTTCCTCGAGTGGGACTCCTTAGTCCTCCTCCTCTTCGTCTTCCTCCACTTTCTCGACAGAGGCTGCTGCTGACGTGGGCTCGTTGGGAGCCGGGGTGCTGGAGCTCTCCTCCTTGTGCTCCTTCTTCCACTTCATCCTCCGGTTTTGGAACCAGATTTTGATCTGCCTCTCCGTCAGGCAGAGGGCATGGGCGATCTCTATCCTTCGCCGCCGAGTCAGATAACGATTGAAGTGGAATTCCTTCTCCAGCTCCAGAGTCTGGTAGCGGGTGTAGGTCTGGCGCCCTCGCTTCCTATCTGGACCTGAAAACAGGCACACACACACACACGGTCAGGAGTTAGACAAGAAGAGAAGTGGAAAGTTTTCTATTTTTATTTTTCTTGTTGGTATTTAAATAAAAAAAAAAAAAGTGGCCGAGCCAGAGTGAACGATCCCCTTCTTCGACTTCCACCCGCCCCCCCACTTTGCCCTAACAAAGACATTTCAGCCACACGACCTGCCCTGCTCAGGCAGGGCAAAAATTAAGTTGCTCGAGACCTAGAAAAAGTGAAGAGAAAGCGTTCAGGAGAGGAGGTGGGGGAGGAAATTGCTTTTGGGAGGAGGAACTTTTCCCCCAGGCGATGTATTTCCCTAAAACCTTCCAGACTTTCACGTTTCGCAAGGGGAAATAAAAAGCTGGAAGGCCGGGCTGTATTTATTTTATTTTAATGTCGTGGGCTCCCCCCACCCATCCCGCCTGGATCGTAAACAATACATAGCATTTAGCTCCAGAAGAGAGCTCTCCTTTTTCACACACGCTCTCGTGCCCCCGTGCCCCCCTCCCCCCCTTCGTTTTCCTGTTTAGTACATTTCTATAGATTCTTATCTCCGTGGAAAGGGCAGGGGGGACGAGAGTGGCAACGCGAGCTGGCAAAGTCCTCAACACGCCGTCCCTCGCTCCTAAACGCCTCTGTCCCCTCCGCCTCACCCGGCGAGCGGGATTGGTTTTTTTCCCCCCAACTTCGACAAGAGGGCAGGGGAGACGCTTTATCCGTGGGGGCTCTGGGAGCCCGCAGCCAACTCTCCGCTTTTTCACAGCAAACAGCGCAAATCAACTCAATGCTAAAATTCCATAGCAAATGGAGTTAAATAAATTTACGAGGCTAGAACCCATTAATTGGGCAATAAAAAGTTTTATGATACTCATTTACATACAATGCCACGGGCTTTCTACGCAATGGCGCCTCGGCTATAATTAAAACCATAAAGGCTGTGCTGACAGTAATCCTGGCGACACGCTTTGCCTGGCTGCCACGGCTCCGAGCCCTCTCCGCTCGCCCCTACCTGAAGACCTCATCCAGGGGTATATCCGGAAATTAGGCTCAGCCTGGTTGTGCAGGTTGCTTTCCTCCGCTTTCTCACAGCTGGGTTTGGTTAGCTCATTGCAGAGGACGGGAATGTTCTGATCAAAAGAGGAACAATGCAGGTTGTAGGCATCAGAGCCCAGGCTGTATCCGGAAGAGAACGGGCTTTGATATATGGTACTGTTCACATTGTACAAGCCGGGCATGGAGGAGGCGAAGGCACCCGCGCCTGGTCCATAGCCGCTTCTCTGGGAGTTGCTTGCAAAGGAGCAAGAAGTAGGCTCCGCATTTTGGAAAAGAGAAGCCCCCGCCGTATATTTGCTAAAAAGCGCATTCACATAATACGAAGAGCTCATAATTTTGACCTGTGATTTGTTGTCCGGCAGGCTTCAGTGTCGGTTTTACGAGGTAGCGTGATATATGATAACATTACACCCCCAGATTTACACCAAACCCCATTTTCTTTTGGACCGAGCTGCCCGCAGCACGTGACCGGTCATGTGACGCCGCCCGCCAATCCCCGCCCGCCTCACAGGTGGTGCCGGCCGGGGCCCGACGGTGCCCGGCCATGGACGGGCGGGGCCCGCGGCCGCCGCCGCGCCCGGCAGCGCCCTCCAGCCGCCCTCCAGGCACCGCCACCGCCGCCCGCCCGGCCCCCGGGGACACCGCACCCCGCCTGCTCGCCGCCGGGCCGGGGGGCGCCGGGAGAAATCAAATTTTAACGCTCTAAATGTGTACGTGTGTGGTTGTCCGCACGCGTCAGGTCTGAAGGAGGTGGCTCCTCGCCCCCCCCGCCCCGCGTTGTTTCAGGGTTACAAGAAGCGGGCGGTAACCCTGCAGCAGGGCTTGCCCGGCACCCCGCTCCGCTCCCGAGCCTTGGGAATCAAGGCACTTCCCAGCAGCCAGCCCCCAAGGGGGGGCAAAAATCAAAGTCGCCCTCTCCGGGAAAGGAAAGGAGGAAAAAACCCGAAAACCACCCCAAAAAAACCCCAAACCCCCAAACAAACAACGACATCCAACTAAACAAAAATCTCCCACCCAACAACAGAACGCACAAAAAACCCCTACCACCCACCGCAAATAATGAAAAAAAAAAAAAAAAAAAAACCACCCCCAACCCTAAAGAAACTTATCAGCTTTTTTGCACCCCCCCCCAAAAAAAAAAAAAAAAAAAAAAAAAAAAAAATTGAAGACTCAACTTTCTGAATGTCTCAAAAAATAAAAGCAGAATAAATCGAAAGTCCAGAGTTGAAGAAATCGCCTGCAAATGGCTTCAAATCGCCGCCGCCTGTTTACTGCCCGAGTTACCTTTCCGCCCTACATACCTTGCCGTCCGGAGCGTTAGGCGGCCGCGGCACGCTCGGATGCCGGGGAGAGCTGCTGCTTTTCTAAACACTGGGCTCCCCAACAATGCGAATGGCTCTCCATTGAGGATGCTGCTCCGTGCCCTTCCTTTAAACGGATCGTAAAATGAGTTTCCTTCCCTCAGACAGGGAGTCCTGGTAAAGACAGCTTTTACTGCCTGCCTGTATTGCACATCATAAACTGGAAGAAGCACAATGGAATTGCCCCGGAAATTCTCCTTTCAATTATAGTTTGGTGCCCCGTGTACAAAGACTTTCTCACCAGTTAAAATTGTTCTTGCCGATATTTCGCACGGACCCTAAACTTTGTGTTTTGTAAACGTGGAGCACCCTCTCCCCCCTGCACACCTCAAACACACACCCGCGCACCCTTTGGCACCCTTTATGCGTGGTTATTGCGGCCCCATGAACACAGGTTACTGACAGAAGCAAGTCAATTCTTGAAAGCCAGATCCCTGAGATACTGGTGCTTCAGAGCGTGCAGATGTGGTGGACGTGTGTAAATGTTTGCCAAGTGTTAAGCGCGTGAAAACGCACTTATTATTCGCAGGCATAAGGGAGAAGCCGCCGAAAGAGCCCCTTCGGTTATTTCTTCCAATTCACCAATATTAGACAATATCCCTGCGGTTGCAATCGCGGTGCGGGAACTTGCCGGCAGAAGAGGCTGCTGGAAGGGAATAGAGGCCCAAGAACTTTAACGAATGCGATGCAAACAAAACGACGACCAAGAGGATCAAAGAGGCTGAAGTAGATGGCATTAGACCAATAAATTGCTCCTCTGGTGACAACATACCAAGATGCAAGGAAAAAGAAATAGCAAATATAACCAATGTCTGGACTTAAATATGGATAGCGTAGGACCAAATAGATTGTCTGGGTGGTTGCATTTCGACCTCTCCGATTCTCTACAATTTGCACATTTATGTGTTTTTCTTTGCATATATGTATTTATTGCTGCCACGTTTTTTTTAAATGTATTTTGCTTTCAGCTTATTTTTCCTTGCCAGCCGTTTAGATCAAAAAACCTTCACTGAATAAATGCTAGAAGGACCCCTAGACAAGGGTCCCCGCCACCTTGTTGACTCCCCCCACCCTCTGCGACTTAGGCATAACGCTGCTTCTGAAACGCCCTCTGAAATTTCTCGTTTTGTCGCTTACAGGATCAGGCTAGATTACCGCGCCTGTAAATTTTCATTTAAATTTATTTTTTTTCCAATTGAGACAGGGTGAACAGGCGCAGATTTCAAGGTTTTGGTCATGGTAACATTCTCACACGCTTTTAAAAAGTAATCCTCTAGGACGGATTAATTGTATTTTTTTTCCTTGTAAGCTCTGGACTACTCCTCTTTGGCACTGAGCTTTTCCGGGAAGTAAAATGTAGTGATAAAACGGTGCTCGTAAGTTATAAGCGACCTGGGAGCACTACATGATTATGGCTTGTGTACTAAGCAGTATCTTGATGTGGTTCATAGTAGAGAAGATTTTGTTGGTTTGGAATCTGTTCTCGCCATAATTTATCCACGATTATAATGGAACATGCTGTGCCAAGTTATTACTTAGTATGACGATGCATAAACACTTTTTAATTTCAATATAATTTTACTGCCCAAGGAAAAAAATAATTACTCATAATAAGTTTAGCAATGCCATTGTAGACTAACATTTGATAGGAAGGCTCTTGTTAGAAAGCAGGGAGTGGCTGTTGATCCTTATCCCTAGAAAGTATTAAATCTTTGAATCAGTGCGGGAAAAAACTAGCTCAGTACATTCCCGTTGCTGAATTTCGATAAAAAGAGAATGGCTTTGATTTAAGGAAATGGAAGTAAGATGCAGAGAAAATAGTTCTGTTACAGAGTACTATGCTGGGATTTGTTTAGTTGTCTGGCTTAAACTTACGAAATACAACGTTTATCCTTCAGCCCATATTTTATGCTTCCTTTCCTCCTGCATTTATTTTCCTTCCAATTACTTTTTTCCCCGTCTCTTGGCAATTGCCATCTGAAAATATTCCACAACTCCACACTAAGCCTCATTCTCAAGACGCGGCAGCCAACAAAAGCAAAGCGGCAAAAAGAAAAAAAGAAAAAAAGAAAAAAGAAAAAAAAAAAAAAGGAAAAAAAGGGGGAAAAAAAGACAAAAAGGAAAACGATTCGAGAAAACAAAATAGACGGCGAGAACAAGTTAGGAATGACTTTGAGAGACACGTCAAGTTTGCAGAGCATCAGCCTTCTCACATCTGTGTAATATAACCACAACGGGTCCCACAGAGCTGAAATTGCTTCGGACACAAGCAGGGCTTTTTATTTGTATCAAAGACAGCTGTTGAATAATTTCACCCGCCGGTAAATAATTTTCAAACTAGATTTTTGCAGCACTGCCGGTTCCCCGCACGGCTGTGTCAGCCACGCGGAGCGGACAAGGGCATTGGAAAAATCCATCGGTTGGCCCCAGATCTCCAAGGGTGAAGCTCTTCGGGCGCACTCCTCCCAGGCTGAGCCGGGGACACCCTCTTACATCCTGCCTGGACCCTTCAATTCCCCCTTTATCCCAATATTTCATTTCACAGCAGCCCTTCGGGAGATCAGGATACCCTGTTTTCAGGATCAGAGCTTAAGCAGAGAAGAGCAAAGGTCTGGGGCAAAGGAGAAAAAGAGGAGCTGGCAGTTGGGTGCCAGGGCTCAATCCGTCTCTATCACATAATAGGAAATGTCTCGGTATTTTGAGAATAATAAATGCACGGTGTGTCCTTGGTGCAGATCAAGCTTTACTTTCTCCACGAGTGCACTGAGCGTGGCCAGGCGGTAAACGCCGCCCTGACGGCGCCCGGCCGGCGGGATAAGGCGGGGAAAAAAATCGGGGATAAGCGGGGGGGCAAAAAGAACCCTCAGACCTATGGCCCTTTGTTAAAACCATCTCAGCTCTTCCAAGCCCAGTTATGCTCCCATAAAGTCGACATTTTAGGCGCTGTCGGGGAGGCGGGCGAGCGCTTGATGGCGGAGGGCGGCCGGGCGCTGTTCCGCGGGCTCACAGCGCCACCTGCCGCCGCCCGGCCGCCACTGCGGCGCCGCCGCCGCCCGCCCGAGCCCGCGGCCCGGCCCGCCAGCCCGCGGCAAGATAAATGTGCACCTCCCAGCCTGGATTTAAGCACGGGAAGGCCAATAAAAGGTTGTTATTTCCGCTCTCCCGCTTTATCTAAAACAGCCAGACAAAACAAATGAAAAGGCTTTTGTAGAAAATCTTAATTGTGGCTGGACAGTTGTAAACTCATTAAGAGCCGAATTCCAGACAGTTTGCAGACCCGTCATTTATTACACACTCTTAATGCTGATTCTTTGAAGTTGCCTCTGTCTGCAACAACAGAGGGCGTCCCAGCATCCCCAAATACTGGCTCGGGGATCAATTAGGGGGTTTTTTGTGTGTGTGCACGCCAGAACGAGCTCCCTTTTGCTAATTAGAACTCATCAAATCTTACCTCGGATTTATTTCCTTTTTTTTTTTTTTTTTAAAGATGAAGTCAAAAGCATTTTTTTTTTCCTCCCGCAGTTCTGCACATCTGTAAACTTCTTGCCGGCTCCCTAAGTTTTGTCTTCAGCCCTGCAGCGTTTTACACCCCATAAATGGTTACAGCAGTCATTTTCTTTTATTGCACTGTAGTATGGCTCTGAATTTTCCGAACAACAACTTCTGCCAAGACCATAAGCGTGTTCCGTCCTATTTTGCTTTCAGTAAATATACGTGTATATATATATATATATATATGTATATATGTGTAAAGGTACCTTCATAAAACAAGAAGGATTTTATTGTTATTCGCCATATTTGCAAACAAGGGTCGGTGTGGTGTAGAGCTGTGCTGCGATTCATGTTATGGAGGATATCCACTGTGAGCAGTAAGATGTCCGCCCAAAACAAGGGTAAATTTCAGCAAGCTCATAGACTTTGCTATTTTCTTTTGTTGCTGAGCTTGGTTTGGCTTGGGGCGGCGGGGGAGGGGTAGGTGCAATGGGGAGGGGATGTATGGAAATATTCCACTCCAAAGAAACCGTCCTTCTCTTTTTAAAAATGAATAACAATTTCGTGTTCTCTGCTGTAGACTGTTGCCGGCCCGCCGCTTTCCTTCGGCTAAATCAGCCACTAAAATTGACACCATAAATTCTAGCATAATTGTCAGTAAAATTTTATCTGATTCTATATCTACCTATAAATACATATATGATCTGAGGCGCTAGTAAAACGCGACGGGTTGTATTTATTTTGCCACGGGACATTTAAAAGGGGAAAAAATTGCAAAAGTGAAGGCAAGGGAAGGAAAAAAATGGATGACGTTTGAAATAACATATTTTGCATGGGCAATTATCTCTAGCAGGGAATTTGAAATGAACGCCTTGGTAAGGCGAGCCTTCTCACAGGGGTTGTGGAAGCACACTTAGTGCTGGACATTTTCTGGTGGAGGCTAATTAACAGTCTCAGTTTAAATGTCGCTGTCTGAGCAGATTTACATTATTGTCCGCGCTAAAGAACGTCGGACATTTTGGTTTCGTCCCAGTTCCCCCAGCCCCGGCGGCGAATTTTATTAAAACGGCGTTAGCTCGGCACCGTGCCCCGCTGCCATCCAAGGGGCTCCCTCCGCGCACTGCTAAGCACCAGCTTACCAAATCGCACCAAAGGGGGGAAGAAATCCCTACCCTCAGAGAAGCTATGGCATTTAGGACCTGAATCTGTCCATTTCGTATAAAAATAAGACCAAATTTCCATCACCTGGGGGCTGCGTTTATAAAACTGTGGGTTTGCCTTGGCTTGAAAATAATACCACTCCTCGCCTCGCCTCTGCAGCTGCCCTAGCCCCGCCACATCTGCTGGCGAGATTCGGTGTGCCGGGGAAAAATCTCTCCTCAATAATCTTAAAACATCACAAAATATAAAAGAATCAATATATTTTATTTGGCAAAAAGTTAAATATCATTTCAACACAACGATTTGGTCAGTAGGCCATGAGGTAACTGTTTCAAAATAGACAGTGTATGTTCTGCATCAACATAACTTCCCAGATTTTTTTAATCGATACAAATTTACAATAACCAAATGTAGGTTTTTATAATGTATAATTTATTATCAATAAAATTAACCTTCATTACAGTAACCATCAAATCATTCGATTAAAATTCAAACATAAACCATAGGTAGTTACCCTTTCACATATACGTATAGCTCCGAAATCTGCTAACTGCTCACTGGTGCAAAAACAATATTTAAGCTAGTTTGTTTATTTACTTTTTTTAATATATAGATTATATATACAACCGACAAAGACAGTACTATATATGTATCAACTGTGCATACTAAAATGACTTGCTTCATATTTTGAGAACCGTAATTCCCAGACATCCCGAACGAACGTTTTTTTCTACCTTTTTTTTTTTTTTTAATTTTGCATTGGGATATATATAATATATATATTTTACAATCAAAGGTTAACTGTCTAATTATACAGAAAAGACTTAATACACTACAGAGCTATACTCTATGCAATTTTTATAATAAACAACCTGAGTTCAAATTGAATTCTAGCTTACACCATTACATCCGGTACAGCACCCAAGCACATAAATTGAGTCACAAACATAATTACCACAATAAAACACAGTGTTCAAGTATTAGAGCAGAGATCTCTCTGCCACGCAAAAAGCAAATAAAATTAACTACGTAGACTAAACTATACAGTCCGTAAATAGTTGTGCATTATGAAAAGGTAGTTTTTTCTTTTTTTTTTCTTTCCATAAGTGAAGAAACAGGTAGATTTATACAAGCCAGTTAAACAGCCTTTTCGTGCTAATGCCCCCTTTTTCTTTCCTATTAGAAAATTAAAAGTCTTACTGTACCTCTCCTGGCAATCTGGCCTCTGTGACTATCATTGTACAATCATAATCAGAATTTGCCAAGGGAAAAATGAGGCCTGGACCCAGACGCATTGCATGGCAGGGCTCGAGGGGATGATTTTTTGTTTGTCTGTTTTTACTTTTTTCTTTTTTTCTTTTTTTTTTTTCTTTTACTTTACGCATTTTCATTTTAACCCACGTGTCGCCATCATTCGTCCTTCGCTCGATCTTTGTTGATTTTCTTCATTTTCATCCTCCTGTTCTGAAACCAGATTTTCACTTGTCTCTCTGTTAAATTGAGGAGCCTGGCCACCTCGTATCTACGGTCCCTAGTGAGATACATATTGAACAGAAACTCCTTCTCCAGTTCCAGCGTCTGATGCTTGGTGTAAGGGCACCGCTTTTTCCTGGTGGACCTTGCATGGAGCCAGTTTGCAGCTGGATTATCTACAACGAAAACAACAGAAGTTCAGGCTGAGGGGGAAGGTGGGAGGTGGAGGGAGGGGGCTGGGAGGGAAATCCACGCAGAAACAGCCCATCAGGTGTTCCGGTATTCGTGTTTAGGACGTGGCTCTCATTTCCCCAGGCACAGAGGCTCGTGAGGCACAATGGACTCCAAAATACAGACACATGGGGAGGTCACACGCAATCGCACGCGGCAAAGCCCCGTTGCCCCCGCCTCCCCTTGCCTTTTTTATTGTTTGGGGATAATACAATTTTTAAATACTTTCTCCTCCTCTCTCTTCCTCACTCTCTAACTCACTCCCTCCTTCCTGGCCTCCCCACACCTCAAACTGCCAGCCCGGGGAGTAACCAGCCAGATCAACATGTCATCGAAATTGTTTGTCTTTTTAATCTCTACCTTCTCCTGTGTCATCCCTGGCAAAACCCGGGGAGCTGGCGAGTTAATCTACAGCTGGCATAATTAAACCCTCGCCCTCTTAGGACCCTTATTCGCACGGCGTTAATCGCGATAGTAATCCCGAGGCGCTCTGCCACCAGTCTCGTAGTCCTGGGAGCATCCAGCCCGGGGTTTTCCACCGAGAAGACGAAAGGGGGAGGGGAGGAACCAAGTCAACGGCGAGGTTTCTGTTCTCAGGCCAGCAATAGCCGCCCTGTCCTGAGAGCCGTCTCAAAAAAGATCTGATTCACATCCAGTGCTTTCTAGGCACCCCTCTCCCCGGCGTCTGCCCACGCCTGGGAGCGCGGCGAGGCAGGAGGATGTGACACGTCCTGCTGAGTTTGCTGGGGTGGCAGGAGTGGGGATGGGCGGCTATTGCATTTCTCTCTCTCCTTTTTTTTTTTTTTTAATGTGTTTTTAAGTTGCAGTCGTAGGGTGGGTTTTTGTTTTCCTTTCACCCTGGAAAGCCAGAGCCGTCCTAGATCCCGTTCGAGCCTGAGAAAGGCAGCGCTGGCTCCTGCAGATGGCAGACCCCGGCGGGCTGGCGCAGCGGCGGCGGCAGCGGCCGGTGCTCGGCCGCGTAATTAGCCCCAGCGCCTCGACACCTCCCCGCGGCCGGCGCAGAGCCCTGAAGTCCATTACCCTCGCCGTCCCACTTACTTGGATCGATCTGCGGTTTCTCTCCGTTTGCCTCACTTTCTCCATTGCTTTCAGAGAATGCGCCTTCGTGGCTTTGCTTATCCCTATCAACTGGAGGAGAACCACAAGCATAATCAGAGAGAGACAAAGTGTGAGTGTCAAACGTGGTACAGTCAGCCCTCCTGGCCGCCAGCGGTTCAGGTTTAATGCCGTAATGCCTGCTGGTAGGTAACCCGGGGAAAGACAAGGAGCCCGGCACAGGCTCAAGCCACGAACGCATGTACCTGCCGTCGGGCGGTGCCACGGGCGCCTGGTGGTGCGCGTAGGGGTGGTACACGGCGGGGACGCCGCTGGCGCCGGCGGGGTGCGCGGGGCTCCAGGGGGGGCCGAAGACGGGCGCCTTGGGCTGGAAGCTGCAGGGGGCCAGCTCGGGGTGCTCGGCCAGAGCCGCCGGCCGCGGCGGCGGCCCCAGCGGGGCGGGGGCGTAGCGGGGCGCCGCCAGCTCGTCCCCCTCCGGCACCAGGAAGGAGTCCACGTAGTAATTGCTGAGGGTCCCGGGAGCCGACATGGCGGGCGGGCGGCGGCGGCGGACCCGCCGCGGTTCGGGGCTGCGGGTTTCACGTAACAACTTGGTGCTGGCGGAGAAGTAGAGTCAGTAATAAGTTGAGGGCAGCGCAGGCGCCCATTGGCTGCGCCTGTCACGTGGCGGGGGAGCAGAACAATAAAGTATAAATCAGTCCGCGGGCTATTAATGGGTCAGTGTTTTCCAGCCATAATTTTTATAGCGAGGCCATATGTTTTTATGCAAAGGGATATTTGAGTTATACGGCGGGGTTTGTTTTAATTGCGGCCAACTGAGATTAAAAGATCAGATTCCGTATTACAGCCCCCCTCCCCTCTTTCTCTCTCTCTTCCTCTCTCTCTCCCCCCTCTCTCTTTTTCTTTTTCTTTTTTTTTTTCGTTTAAGCGGACTATTTTATATCAAAATTAATCATCCCATCAGTGGGTCGTGTTCTCCGCGAAAAAAAAAAACCCGCCACCCTTGTGATCGGAGACCTTCACATAAAATGATACAATAACTGAAGCAATAAAAAGAGCAAAATAGTAGTTGCGGTATACTGTATTTAAATATACATTTATTATATTTCATAAGGAGTTATTGTTTCGGGAGCCACGGGGTTGTTATTAAGTCAGTAACTATGAGCGCTCTCATTTGCATCGCTGTGTTTCACAGCAGTAAAAATTTACGAGTGCTTGGAAAGGTTAAATTATACTATTGTGTTTAGTTTGGGAACCCACTGTAAATAATACCGTTCCGTTCGGCTCAGAGCTGGCAGCGGAAAGTCAAATTCAACGTATCCCCTTTCCGAAACCCCGCCGCAGAGCCGGCCCTCCCCGCCCGGCCGGAGAAGGACAGGGGCAGGCGCTGGCTCGGTATTTAGCCTGGCCCGCACCAAACTGCACTTCACCACCCCACCCCGCCGGGCACGGCGCGGCAGTGACCGAAACACCCTCCTCGTCCTCCCCGCTGCCCCTGCCCTTGGACCGGGGGCCCCTTGGCCAGGCCGGGCAGAGGAGCCGGGCTGGGCGGCGGTGCGGCGGCGGCCGGAGGGGAGCCGCCGTCCGGGCCGGGAGGGAAGGAGTGCGGGCAGAGCCGGGCGGCGGTATTTATCACCACAATTAATTCTTCAACTATGCAGGGAAGCAGCGGGGGGAAAGGGGAGAAAATGCCCCGTCTCCCCTCTGCCGAAAGGCACCCTGCTTCTCCAGGCGGCTATCAAAGGGGCGTTCGCAGTCGGCCGTCCGGCATTCTGGTGAATCAAATTTATGTGCAAATATAGTTATTTATTTGCTGGCACCTCCTGTGACTGCAGGACACACGCTAGCGGCATCGGAAGCCGAGCGGAGGGTTACAATCCTCCGCAGAAGGAGGGGAGGGTGCGCGGGGGAAAGTAAGAGGCGGCCAGATCCAAGTCCAGTGTTAGGAATTAAAGTAGTGGCTGAGCTCTTGGCAAACATGCCTGCAACTCCCCGGTTTCTCCCTGGCGGACATTCATGCTGTTTATCCCCGTGGCTGGCGAAAGAGCGCGGTCACTAAGATGCAGGGGGCACCAAAAAAATCGCCGTGAGAGGCTCAATTTACTCGAAATATCTTGTATTGAAAATAGAGCCCAGCAAATGGCAGGGACGACTGAGTAATGATTAAAATCGCGTGTAAATATTGTGCATGCGAAAGTGTGGTTCTAATTAGTTTTACATCGCTATGTGGGCTGTCTCTCTCCCTCTCTCTCTCGCTCTCCTTCTTTCTTTTTCTTTTCATGTCTTCTCAACAGTTTAATCCGAAATCTTACAGAGGGCCTATTTTAACACCGCTCTCTCCCACATTCAAAATTACAAAGGCTCATAATGAAACTATTATCCCCCATTAGAGTTCAAAAATCGTGGAACAGTTGCAAGATCTCAATAAACAAGGGGCCCGTTATTTTCTAACAATTTAAAAAATGCAAATAAAGCTCTCTCCTTTTTTTTTTTTTTTCGCCCATTGTATAGACACTCCGTAATAGAAAAAAAAAAAAAAATTGTATTTCTTTCCTGGAAAGACGGAACTCCACGTCATTTGTATTTATTATTAAGAGTCAGCTGTGGTGAAATGTGATTGTAGAACTTCCTTTTTCCATTCAGAAAAAATAATCTTAGCTGCAGGAGTCCTGGATGTTTATATGCGAATTTGGGTTCTCAATTTCAGCAGCGGGTTTTATTTTTTTGGTTCCTCACCAAAACTAATAGCAAATGAATAACAATAACAATAGCGCTTAAAAGAACGTGACTGCATTTTTATTTCCCCTGTAAAATTCCGCATTTGTTCGCTGCCAGCATCCATGAGGCAGAAGAGGTTGTACAGAAAGTAAGAGGAGAAATACAGCAAATAATTAGGTATTTTTTCACGCGGTCACGTTGCTGATAATTACGCTGGGATATTTGACTCTTTTATCGCCGTTTTAGATCCATTTTCACCCAAAGTACATTTTTTCATACGAGCCACGTAGGCGATTTATCTTCATCAATTTACTTTGCAATTTCTTAAGGTTTTGGTGACTTACACTTTCGGGGGCAAAAGACCCCAAACAGGGCAGAAACAACATTGATATAAAAATGCTATATGAAACTAGAATTCCCAGGAACGAAGCACTGCTGGAGCGATCGTGTCCCAATAAAAGTACTCCCTGTCCTCCATCCCAACAGAACCGAATTAGCAGGGCTCCTATTCCGCTAGCTCCAGCACCCAGCTGCATCAGGAAGGATCCTGTCGGTTTTTAAGCGGGGGGGAATCTGCAAGGGCTGTTTCATTAGCCACGCACCACGGAGGCATACGCGGGCGCGGGGCAGGAATTCGCGGGCGTTGGCGATCTCTCCTGAACGGGAAGTTCAGGATCGCCTTTCCCAGGGTTTCCTGCCACTGCAGACCTCTCTCACGGAACCAGTGGTGGTACGAAGCCACGAAGGGGTTTTGGCACAGTGAAGAGAAAAAATGATTCAGAATTTAGAGGAAGCAGTCCAAAATCAGGATGAGGCCGTTCAACTGGGAATCAAAAGGGCAGAGGCAAAAGACGCCATACAGGCACACACAGACACGGGACTGTAAATACACTCCCCGAAATGTACACAGACACTGCAGATAGCCCGTCAGACCTTGTGTGGAGAGGCAAACACAAGCACTTAAATTTGACTGCAATGCAGAGCTCTGCTCCTGCCCCGGCCGGGGACGACTGCTTTTCTGAGTACGGCTGAAATCCGCTATCCAAACTCATCTGAGCTCCTGCAGCCCAGCCTGAAGTTTCGAAAAAGTTCTTAGGTTTCACTATTGTTATTTTTTTTAAGGCAAACATAATCGCGACCGCTAAAAAAATAAATAGAAATAAATGAGCAACGAGTGAGTTTTCTGTCCCTTTCCCCGCCCTCCTTTCCTCCGCGGACGGTGCCCGCTCCGCGGCCGCGGCGGCGCTGGCTGCTGGCGGAGGGCCCGGCGGGAGCCCGCCCATTGCCCGCGGTCGCGCTGCGAACACAAAAGGCGGCGGTGGCGGCGACGGCAGCGGGCCCGGAGAGGTCGCTGTTGCCCGTTCCGCCGCCGCGGAGAGCCCGCACTGCAATCGTGATCGTAACCGAGGCCTTGCGGGCCGCGGGGCAGCCGGCGCCGCCGGGCAGCCCCGGGGTAGCGGGCCCGACGGCGGAGGCACGGAGGCGGCGGAGCCGTGCGCCCGGCTCCGGCAGCGCCAGCCAGAATCGGCCACCCCGCCACGGGGGCCGAGAGCCGCCGGCCGGGCCGGGCACCCCCGCCGCCGCCTGGTCCGCCCGGCCGCGGGCGCTGCGCTCCGGGCCCCAGTTTTTGATGACGCCTGGAGTGGGGCAGGTAGATTTGATCTCTCCCCACCCCCTCCCCCAGGCACTCTTTCAGGTCTCTCGGTTTTTAATAAATCCAGATTGAAAAATACAACAGTCACCCACCTCCCCCCGGCCCCCCGAGCTCGACCCACACCGAGCGGAATGCAAAAACGCACCTGACCTTGAATGCAGCCAACGAGATATATTAAAAACCCGCAAGCAGGCAGGGACTCGCTTAGGAGCTAGCTAACCTTGAAGAACTTGTCAAGCTTCCCCCCTCGGCTGCCGTGTTTATCTGAGGAATCAAAGGAGGCTCCGCTGCAGATGGGAAACAATGGCATTGGGACTTGACGCCTACAGTTCACTTCAGCGCTAAGATTTCTTCGGGTAGAAAGGACCCTCGCACCAAGCATACCTGGTGATGATATCAACTGAAGTAATTAAGGCAGTTTCGTGCTGTAGAGAGAAAGGTGGAGCCCCAACAACATGAAACTACCTAAACCACAGAGCAGTTCTCAGGCGCTAATTATTACTTTCCCCATTGCCGTGGTCCTTAACGCAAGGATCCCGCTACGAAAATAAAACCAGAAACGTGACTAAAACATGCCTCTCGCCCTCCCGCCCACCCCGCCGGCGCCCCTCCGCGCCCCCCGGCCAGCCTCGGGTGGGTTAATGAAAACAAGAGTAAAATATAATAACAACCACCCACACACACACACGCGCGGGCAGCTTTCGCCTTTCCATGCAGATGTAATCGGGGAAAAAAGGGCCGTGCACGACAATGTTACATCACGAAAAGCTAGCGGCTCCCAAGAAGCCCGGGTTCAAAATCTGTCCCCCCCCTCCTCCCGGCATACGTATACCCTTGCAAGGAAGCATTAGCTGTCTCTTTTCTTCCAGCCTTCCTTTTGCGTTCCCTTTGTGCAAGACCCTATTAGCTAAACATGCAGCAAGGAGGAAAGGACGAGGTAAAAAAAAAAAAAAAAAAAAAAAAAAAAAAAAAGAAAAAAAAAAAAAAAAAAAAAGGCAGCCTGTGTGAAATAAGCTCTTCCACATGCAGCCAGGTAGGGAATAGGCTTGTCTGGAGGGGCCCGCTGGCAGGGAGGCGAGGCTGGGGTCCCCCCCCCCCCACCATGATCTCACCTTTACGGTTTCTTCTCAGCCCTGAGATAAAGCTAGAATTTTGTCAACGTCCTCTGGAGTTAAAGATCTCCGCACACTTGTAGGTGTTCGATTAACAAAAATAAAAAAAAAAAAGAAAAAAAAAAAAGAAAAGAAAAAAAGAGAAGAAATATATCGTTTCCCTACCCTCAAGAAATAGTAATTTGCTTCCTCAGTCTATGCAGTTCCTCAGTCAACTGAAACCACTCGTTCAAGACAGCAACAATCCAGATATACTAGCAAGTCATAAAACTGAACAAAAGCCGACAAACCTTAGAGCACCATCGCTATATGGCCCAGACAAATTACGACCGTCTAGGTAATATTTAAATAGATTCCTAAAGTAATTGCAGGGGGTTTAGGCAACTATTCCTGTTGTAAAAGTTCTCGAAGACATAAAGTAGAACCTGAGGATAAACAGTCACAGAAAGAGGTAAAATTAAAAGGATTCATTCCACGTTTTTTTTTTATTCTTCTATGAGAACATAAACATCGTCTTTTCACGCACAGCAGCATTACAATATTAATTTATTCCGATTTAAGGTAAGAACTAGATATAGCTAGAACTAACATTTATAATAACGATAGAATGCATTTGCTTAAAACAGTATCGGCATTTTAATAATAATAGACATTTATCCATATCTGTATTTATAGCTTTTCCCCTTCTTTCTATTTTTTTAAATCTTTTTAATTTTTTTCACCTATATGTTTGACCCTTTAATGAATGTTAACTTCACAGTATAAAGGAAGACGAACATATTCTCCCTCGCAATCTCAGACTCTGGCTCAGAAAGTCCATCTGATGTTCAGGATATATACTTTCAGTGAAATTAGTGAGGAAAAAAGTGACTATTTTCTTTTCAAGGGGGAATTTCTGTGTGCTTGTCATGCGTTACCAATGGTAACGTTATATATAGACACAAAAGAAAATCACCAAATTCACATATTTAAGCAAAACTACATGAAGTAAATATCTACAACCAGCGAGAGAAATTCAGAGGTAAGTGTAATAATTTAGTCCATGAGTAAAACGAAATCTTTTATACCTTTAAAGAGAAGATATTTCATTTTCCTGGCCAAATTTAAAGCTGTAATGTTGGCTTTTAAGGTAAAGTGTAAAAAGAAAAATCATTCCTAACACCCGTTCCCGTGAAACCCTTTTAAAGGATGCCTGCATTTCATTATTTTAAGTCCCGCTTTTCGAAGGAAAAAAGGGGGAGGGGGAGACAAGGCAAACAGAGAAGGGGAAAGCTCCCAGTATATAGAAATATGGCAACGCTTAAATTCTTCATTGTGCAGCTACGTACAGTCCAAGTTACAGCACTTATATTTTAAAAGAATGCACCTTTAACTAGGATTGTTTACTTTTCAGAAAGACAGATAGGGAGAAATATATTTGCAGCTCCTGAAATGGTATTTCTGTATTTCAAAGCTTAGAGGAACAAATTGGCCCCGGGAAAGGCTGAAGGAAGAGGGGAGGTTCACACACGGCATTTTGTGCTTTAGCGTGACTTTAGTCCGCCCACCCCCCAAAGTAGCTCTTAAGAGGTTAAGGACATATTGAGAGCGCCTAAAATCGTTAATCCATACAGGTGCGGATGAATACAGCCTAGGAAAATGATACTGGCTCTTTAAACCATAAAGATGTGTTTATAGGTTCATCAAGAGAAATTAAAGTTGGCTGTGAGCTCCCGAATCCTATTCTCTCTGTTCATTTTCTTCAGTTTCATTCTGCGGTTCTGAAACCAGATTTTAACTTGTCTGTCTGTGAGGTGGACTGTGCGGCTGATCTCTAGGCGACGCTCACGAGTCAGGTACATATTGAATAGAAACTCCTTTTCCAGCTCGAGAGTTTGATGCTTGGTATAGGGGCATCGTTTCTTTCTGCCACTTTTTGCCGTGAGCCAGTTTGCTGCATTTTCTCCTTTTGAATTGCCTAGTTTTGAGAAAGTAAAAAATGGACGTTACCATCGGGTAGGAGGCAAAGAGCTCTGGGGGAGAAGGTTGAAGGAGCATCTGTGTCTGTGTCTGTGTGTGCGATAGGCTCACTCCGCCAGCTGCGGAGAATTGGAATGTGGGGTGTCCTTGAAGGAACCGGGAGCTTCAAAACGGCTTCCCAAAGGTTTTGGATATGTCCGGGTAAGAACTGCCACTGCTCAAAAGCTTCCGGACAGCCTCTGGTGGGGCTGCATGCCCCAGATTGTAGTTTATCTCCGACCCTCCAAAACGAGCTCCTACCCTCTCCCTGTCGGCCATTCCGAGCCCTTTGGTACTGGGGGCAGTTGGTGAAGGGCCTGCAGTCTTATTTCCTTCCCCCCAGGCACCTGCTTCCAAAAAAACAAAGCCTCCGGATCCGGATTTTGTATGTGTGCTATGGAGGTGGAAAACAAGGTGAGCTGGGGAGCCGGAGCCTCCCTGCCTTCAGCCCCTGCCTTTCCGGAGGGCTTAGCCATGGCCTTCTCATTTCCAACCATTTCGGGGAAGAAAAAATACCGTCAGAACAATAATAAAAACGTTTTGAGGTGCTTTCTAACAGTGGAACTGACTGGGAAAGAGGTAACACCAATCCCTTGGTGGCTCAGAGTGGTTAGTGGTTTGGGGCTGGCTCTCTAACAGTTTTTTGCTGACCCTTCTTTCTTTCTTTTTTTTTTTTTTCCTTTTCTTTAAATGCTACTTCCAACGGGTCGCCTGAAAGGAATATAAGGGCGTCCAAAAGGCGGACGGAGAGAAGCTCCTGCTAAGTCTGCCGTCCGGGGAAGGGGAGTTATTTTTTGCCACGGGGACACGAAAGGGAAATAAATAAGGAAAAGTATAAATAGCAGCTCTGTTATCTAGTGTAGATGCTGAAGGATATTCGCCGTGCATTCATCAGTCTAATTTGATAGCAGCTCATAGATGGCACATTTCAGCGCGGTTGTTATTCTGAAAAGCATTCTGGATCGTAAAATATAACTTACCGCGTTAATAGGTTTATTTATTGGCACTGCCTATTGCTTATTTTGGATGCTTTACAAACATCTCTGTTATCTGGTAGGCACCTTCACATCACGGGGGAGAGATTGATCTTGTTTTTCTATATGTTTTAGCAGCATGCAGGCTAAAGTTGCCCATAGCGGAGGCTCTAAGGGTTTTAAACTATAGGATGGACATTAATTTTTACTGCAACCCCATGCCCGAATATTACAAAGTTCAGAAGGTCAGTCTGAGCAGCGCTTCTTGGCAGCCCCGCGGGGCAGCTGGGATCCTCCTTTCGCATTTCAATGCCACTACGATCCTCAACGACTATTTTTTTTTCTTTGTTTCTTTTTTTTTTTTTTTTTTCCTTTCTCTTTAATCATCACTACCACCATCACCATCATCATTCGCTTACCTACAGGCTCTTTCTCTGGAGAAGCTTTGCTGCTCTCTGACGGAGCTGGAGAGAGCTCCTCTGCGGTGGAAGATGAAGCCTGAGTCTCGTCCTCCCTCTGGGAGACGCACGCCAAGGGGCTTGGGGAGCGTTCCTCATCCTCCTTCCTCCCCGGGTCCGGGACGGGAGGCAAAGATGGAGGCGTCTGGAAGCGGCCGGGGGGCTGCGGAGGGAAAGGGGCAGCCCCGGCTGGCCCCGCGCCGTAGTTCTTGGAAGTGCCATAAGCCTGGGAGAGGCGGAAGTAGCCCGGGACGGGGACCCCGCCGCCGCTGCTGGCCGGGCTGACCTCGGCACTCAGCCGCGGGAAGGGAGCGAGGTCTGTGGCGGCCGAGCCCTTGGGGCATTTCTCTGAGTCATAGAGGCAGTAGGAGCTCTCCTCCTTAATGCTTGTAGCGAAGGAGCACGAGGTGGCCTGCTGGCTCTCCGGCTCTTCCATGCGACAGGACCGGGGAGGATCTAGCCACACTTCCATCCCTGACACGTAGGAGTGCGAGTTGGGGACCATGCTTTGAGAAGTACCTTCATTGCGTTTGCCCAGAACGGGGAAAAGTCCGCAGCTTTGCAGCCCGTAGGACAGATCGGACGCCTGTGGCAGGTAGATACCACTGTTGGGATAGTAGCCGCCTCCTCCTCCGCCTCCGCCTCCTGCTCCCGCCGCTTCCCCTCTGCCCGAGCTGATCAGGGAGTCTACCAAAAAAGAGTTTGCAGCCGGACTCTCGGAGCATGACATTGTTGTGGAATAATTTGGCGAAGGGAGCAGATAGCCCTTTCTGGCTGACATTTCTTGTGCAAAACATGCTGAATATGATGAGAGATACCCCCGCACCACGGCAGGCGCCCGCAGCCAATGGAAGCCCGTGCCTCCCCAGCAACCCCTCCCCGTCTGGTTTCGTATGCACAGAGCTGCTCTCAGGTCGACCTCTGAATTTGGAAGGTAGATGTATATTAATGTGTAATATGGATTTCCATGCACAGAGGCACGCGCATTTCCACCATATGGGCGAGCGCCTGCGCCCAGGCGGGAGCCGAGCTCCCGGGAAGGGGAAGGGGAAGGGGAAGGGGAAGGGGAAGGGGAAAGAGAGGGCTGTGCTGGTACTGGCTCCAAGTTTTGCTCCCCTCTTATCACACACACAGCTATAAAATAGCCCGGCGGTCCTGATGTTTATTATACCTAGGCTGAAGCCGTGTCCAGATGAAGCTTTTACTATCGCTCCTCTCTCCCCGCGGTTGGGCTTTCCAGCAGCAATGCCTGCTCACCTCCCTCCGCAGCCTATGTGTCACACGAAATTAATAAAGCCGCGGCTAGCCCGGTGTTTTATGCTCAGCCTCTGCTCATTTTATTTGATTGTCTCGTTTTTTTAAGAAATAAAAGACGTGTTATTGTTTATCACGGATCATTGGAAACCGTAAAGGGGCCTGGTGCCTCCCGCTTTAAACTACCGAGGAAGGGGGCTGCTTGCAGCCTAACATCACCGCCACGACGCCAGGCTGGGCTTAATTTTCCTGGAGATAAAATGCTCGCCGCTGCGCTGAGGAATCTCTTAGGGAGCAATGCCACTCTGGGAGGATTGATTGTGCGGTTGCAGCTTCTAATGCTTTAGTTAACGCTGGATTCTTCCTGAGGTCTGATTACCATTTAAAATATAAAACCAGACATATGTCACAGAAAGAATCCAGACGCGAGCAGTTCAAATGGATCCTCTCAGGATGCTGCGCACCGTGTTTATTGATGTGTTTATATTTGGACGATCATTTTTATATCTCCCCTCCCTCCCGCTCCATTTGGGTCTTTTCACTTTTCGCCTCTTCAAAAACATCGTCTCCGTTAAGCAATGTACTAAATAATGGAAATAAGAGTAGCTAGATAAATACCGAGATACCAGACAGCCCAGTCCAGTCAATATGTAATTGTGGCGGAGGTAGCAGACAGATAGCAGACAGGCAGGGACGCAGGCAGAGAGACAGATAGATTTCGTAATGAAAAGCTTAATGATGACTTGCTTTCACTTCCATCATCTCTCGCTTATGCCATTTTGAAGTCGCCTCACTGCCTGGCCCGGGAAACTGAGGGCACTTTAGTTCAAGGGGAGCCTGAGGCTGCCCAGTTCCCGCTGCCCATCCCTGAGGAGCATCACTCGCTCCTCTCTCCCGCACGCCTCCGGAGGAACAGCCTTCGGCCGGTTTCCGCTTCCAGCAGGTCGGGCGGGCGAGAGCGGCCTCCGACCGGGCGTCATCACCGCCCGGGACGAGAGCCGCCGCCGGGCACCCGGCTGCCGTGTCCGGGAGGGCACCGGCGGCGGTGCTGGGGCCGCTGCCTGCGGGGAGGGGTGGCGCCGGAGCTGGCGCGGCGCCCCGAATTCCCCGGGCCCTACCCTCGGCCTTCGAAAGCCCCAGGGAGCATTTCTTCCCCCTCGCCCCACGGATCTGTCAAGCTCCACGTGGTCTTGTCCCGCAATATTTGCCTGCCACGGGGAAAAGCTTTTTTTCCACAGCGTGACATTCCCCTGGAGGAATCCCTCCTTGCGGCAGGAGGGCACTGTCCCTTCCCGCGGGGGCCTCTCCAGCGTCCCTCCTCGCCCCCAGGAAGCACCAGAGCAGGCAGGGGATGCTACAACTTTGAGACACCCATAAAATATCTGTGGAAAGGCACCCTGATTTTTCCAGCGTAGTGGGGCGATCATCACAGCGCGATTTCCTTCTCACCGGCCCGTGGGACGCGGTGACAGGGGTAGATCTCCCAGCCTGTAGAAACCCTTCGGGTTTTTTTCCTTCCCGCATTTCCTCCTGTAACATTGTTTGTGATTTCCCAATCCGACTAACTTCGGATGTGTTAATGTGCGATCGACGAACCCTTATCAGATTCCTATGAGGGCCATATCATTACTAACAAAATTAATACCACATAAGGAACTGGTTTATTGGCTGGTATACAGGAAGGCTATTATCAATAGGCTTAGCTTCATAAATACAGATCTAAATAAAAAGTAACGTGAGCCCCAGCGCCGCCTTCCAAATACATTTCTCTACACAAGTCAGGTATAAAAATTACTCTGGGGAAGTCCGCTCTTGCGGTATGTTTATTTTGCATTTGCCAAATTAAATAGAAACGGATTGCAAATCTAAAAGCCATACGGAACCGAGGAGAAACGCTTGAAATCCTTCCAAAGCTGTTTTTAAAATAAGCAGCTCCCTTTTAAAAATTGGATTAAAGTGAAGGAAAGTACTGTAAAAAGTGCGCTGCAATCCTCGTCAGCCGGAACCACTGGAAGTGCATCGACGAGACGCGAGTTGGCTTCTCCTCCCTCTGCGATCCAGTGCAAGGGAATCAGACAAAAGACACAGAGGCCGGTGAGAATTTTTTGGAGGTGTTCTTTAGCCTCCCCGCTCAGGTTCTGCAGCAGTGGGTTACCCCACCCCCGTGTCAGGTCCCGCGGGAGCTGCCGTGGGGCGTTGTGCTGGCCGCAGTAAACCGTGCCGGTTTGATGGTCAAGGCACCGACCCCGTCTAGATCATGAACTCAGCTCGGCGCTGCATTATCTCCGCTTTCTTTAATCGCTAACAAGGCCAAGGCAAATAGTAACCAGCATCATCAAACCCAGCGAAGTAAAACTAATAATGTTCACTTGATTCGTAACTATAAAAGATAATGGTCAATTCTGACTAAACTGAGCTAATTTGGCATGCGCTGAGTGCAGCTACTGCATTACCAGCGCTTAACAATGTGTCCCTTGGAACTTAACCCCTATTTAAAAGAAATTTTAAAGAATATTGTGGACGCCAGGGGACGAGAATTACTTTCTTTTTAATTCTACTTCTGTAAGTAAAGCTATCCGAGGGTCTATAAAACGGAGCAAATAAAATTCTGATAAATATCAAAGCCAGCGAGAAGGTGTTTTCGTGAAGAATCTAAATTCATGGCGTACATAGACAATACTATCAAAATAAAATTTTATTGATCTAAGAAAAATATAATAGATGCATTAATAGCGTCGTTAAGCCGTTTTATTGGTTGAACTAAAATTAAAAACAAAAAGGGAATAAATAAAAACCGACAGCTCAGCCTAAGCAAACTCTGACTGGAAATCTCAAAACGTATCGTGTTAAACCATGATTTATCTTTTTATTATTGGCCCGTATAACCCAAAAGATCAGCGCTGTTAATCCAGAGACGCATTTTGCGAGCTAATTAAAATATGCTTTT
This sequence comes from Onychostruthus taczanowskii, assembly GCF_017590055.1. Lineage (NCBI taxonomy): Eukaryota > Metazoa > Chordata > Aves > Passeriformes > Passeridae > Onychostruthus > Onychostruthus taczanowskii. The sequence goes on from NW_024501015.1 coordinate 1,942,787, forward strand.
ATTTGTAGACACGGGCAAGCTGCAATTTGTGAAAACGTAAACGGCCTTGCAGTGTGTGCGGGAGTGCATGCGCCGCCTATCTGAGAATACAGCCGTGGACTACACTTTATACTGCTCCAAAAATTAATGCGATCAGACTATAGTTATTTAATATTGGAACTGTCAGCTCCCTGGAACGTGTGTGTGTGCCAGATTCCTCTTTTTTTTTATTTTTTTCCTTTTTTTTTTTTTTTTTTTTTTTTTTTTTCTTTTCCCTTCTGGATTTGCTCCAAAGAAGGCGGATTTCAGACAGGAGGCTTAGGAACAGCTTCTGTGCCAAGTTAGGTGACAAATGACGGCCCCACTAATTTTATCTTTACTAGAAATTCTTTCACGCTGGTGGTGGTGCTGGGGAGGTTGGCTTGTTTTGGCGGATTATCTTGTTAAAAATTAGGCTGCGATTTAATTTTATTCCAGCCATCCGGAGGCTCGCTCGCCTAACTATGTTTTATATTATACATGTATCGTTTTACTTATTTGGATTAGGAACATATTTTGCAAGTAATTCTGACGAGTTTCAAATGCTAGTGTGCGGCAGGACAAAATACACCCAAACCAATTAATTAGGGGTTTATTTCCTCGCTATTTTCCGGCACTGACGAGAACAACGGGGCTTTCTATTGTCCAGAGAGCCCCAAACACCATGCAGAAGCAACAACGGTATCGGGTTATATATGTGTGGGGAAAATATTGCATGCCCAAGTCTGTCTTTTAAGTGTGCCCCTTCTATTGCGAGAGATGAGCCGCACAGCTCTATGAAACATTTGAAACTGTAGCCTTTCTCCCTTTTTGTAGCTGTCTTCCCTTTAAAAAAGATCTGAATGCATATACCTTTTTTTTTTTTTTTTTTTTTTTTTTTTTTTTTTGTGGTATTGCTTGGCTGTCAGACACACGCTGGCCAGAAGTTTCGATTTTTCGATTTCAGAGAGTGTAATGAAAAGATTGTGACCAAAAAAAAAAAAAATTTAAAAATATAGACAACAAAACACAAACCCAATGAGCTTATGAAAAAGCCTCCCAGGGGTTTGGATGTGGTATGTGAACTGAAGTTGAGTACACGATTAATTAAACACAGTGTAGACACTGAGCTGGCTTCCCCTCTTCCCTCCAAAACATGCAAACCCAAATAATGTGAAATAATAAACAGTTATTGTAAGAAACAAGCTTGGTTTTTTTAAATATTATCCTATGACCGCGGCCGTCAGTAAACAATTCGTAACCAGAGGGCGCTTTAACTGTTGCTGGGGTCTCTTTGATTTATTCAGCCAAGTATTGAATGGGACAGGGAAACAACAAGGGCAAAAATAAATATTTGATCAAATATGCGGAGTTTAACTTGACTGGTGTAAAATGAAATGTTGCAAAGGGACCCTCAAATCTCCCTGCTTCTCACGTGGCTTCTTGCGTCCTGGCATTGCTGAGGGAAGTCAAAAGGGATCAACATCCCTGAGCTTTTAATGGAGCATCTTTGATGAAATCGATAGGTTCCAATAATCATCTGAAACTGCTCTCTGTCGACTGAGCATGTGCTTTTAACTACACTTGTAACAGTTCCCTGGAAGCACAATTTAAAAAATACTGCAGTCAACAGGCGCTATATACATAGAAGAGAAATGATAAAATAATATTTTTCATTTTTTTTCCGGACAGATATTTTAAACTCTGCCTTAAGAAACACGTGTATTAAAGTATGTAGCCAGACCAGTATCTTCTCCATACAATACCACCTTCCCGCCCACCCTTCTCAAATGGAGACATAAGAAAAACATGTGAAAATTTTATGGGCATGAAAAGTAACCTGGAGTTAGGGGTACTCGTAGAGAGGATAGAGTTTCAAAGCTACAATCCAGAGCAGCCCTGAGCACATGAGAATGAGTGACTATTGTTTGTTTACAGCACATGTGCTGATAAAGAAAGAAAGAAAGAAAGAAAGAAAGAAAGAAAGAAAGAAAGAAAGAAAGAAGAAAGAAAGAAAAAATCGAAATCTAAATCTGGTCTTGCAAGAACATTGAGTCAATATGCAATCACATAAACAGTTTTTAGCATAAGTATGTCAAAAGTTGTTTACCACAATCTGTGTCCAGCTGCAAGGAAGCAGACTACCCTTTAAAGTTACCAAACGACCCTAACTAAACTATGGTTCAAGACTAATAAGATCGTCAGAATTGTCTGTCATTTGCAGACTGTGTTGCCATAGATCTATTTGATTGAAGACACCTACTGTTCCACACATAAATGTCAAGTTTCATAATATTTCCAATGCTACACTCTTTTTTTTTATTCTTTTTTTTTTTTTTCTCTTCTTTTTAATAAGTGGAAGAAAGCTACAAGTTACTCTGAAAAAATATTTCCAGATAACGTGGATTTTCCACGCGGCTGGCCAAAGCTAAGAGAAAATAAAAGGTCAACTGCAATTTAGAAAGTCCTTCTATATTATTTCACATCCTCATCACCAACTTCTTGCATCCTTTCCCCTTCCTACAGTTCTTTTCCGCGGTGCTCAGCGGTCAGGGCAAGGGCCACCCCACATCGCAGGGTACCATTCCGGTCACCGCACACTCCTCGCCGTTCTCCATGCCGGATAGATGTATAAAACACTTACCTTCGCGCATTTCTTAACCCAAAGCCCAGAGGCTTTAACTCCACGGAGAAGCCCCAGCGTCTCCCCCCTCCCCTGGCATCCCGAGCGGCTTTTTGTACAGCGGAGCTCGGTAAGTGCAATAATTACCCGTGTGGCTCCAGGGATGCAAAGTGAACAAAGGCCAAGATTTTCCTTTTTTTTTTTTTTTTTTTTTTTCCTCTTCCCTCCGCAGGGCTGCTCCCCTTGCCCCGGGCGGCTTTGACATTGATCTGAAGATCGCCATCTTGTGGCAAAGCAGCCCCTAAACCGCTGCCGACGTCCGTCCGTCCGTCCGTCTGCCCGCCCGCCCGCCGGGGCCCCGCGGCAGGACGGCGGGCGGGCGGGGGGACGGACAGACGGCGGCGGAGAGCAATGGTCGCTCACCTCCCGGTGTAAAAGCCTCTGGGCGAACCTCCGCTGCCTTTGGAGTGATGCATTTGGTACAGGCGAGCGGACAAGTCACGGACAGTTTTTATGGCCGCAATGTCACAGCAACACAGAGGATGCGATTTTATTGGGCTAGGAAATCCAAACCCCGACCACAGAAACTCCATGTTTTTACTGTCTCTAGGATTGGCTCTGAATACCAGTTAATTTTTAACCAGGAAAGGAAGCTTGCAGGCTTAATTTTCATTGCCATTCAGCTCTCCATCCGTCCCTCTGTCCCTCTCTCACCGTCTGTCCATCCATCTGTCTGTCTCCTTTTAACTGGCATTTCCCCTTGCATACTAGACAAACAAACAAACAAAGTCCTCTCTTTTCCCCCTCACTTTTCCACATTCCCTTTGGGTAAACGTTGTCTGGCTGGGTGGCGGTGGTCAACAAAGGCCCAAAGTCAGTAAGTCCTTCACCTCAAGGTTATGGGTGATGTCCAAGCAATACAGAAGTTCAAAGCCAGTAAACAATGCAAAAACAGAATCCACTTTCTTCTGCTGATTAGGATTAGGGTCAACATTAAAGACTCAAATACTCTCCTCAAAACACATTCCTATCTCAGCTATTGTTTGGTGTTTGTGGCTTTCTCCCCCCCTGCCCTCTCCAACTTTCTCCCTTCAGCCCTCCTCCCCCCCGCTGCCCGCCTCAGTCCACCCCCTCCCTGCCTTGGAGATCAAGGACAATTTCAAACAGTCCATTTCCACCACATTGCCATGCGGATTCCTTTCCCCAAAGACAACAATTTTCTTAAGGCTCTCAGATTCTGGCCGCATCCATCAGCTGCCTTGAAACTTCCCTTTGGTGCCAGCTTATAAAATGCTTCCCAAATGCTACTGACAAGCATTTCTCCTGGACACATGTGGCGGGGAGCAAGCAGCAATGGCACATCCAGCCCTCGAGCATAGGACCTTGCCCCGCCGGTGCTGGCAGGAGAACGAGAAGGCCTAACACGTAGCGAGCTATGAGCACACTTAATTTTCCTTTTCCTGTGACCCGCTGAAAGTATGCTCAAACAAGCCTAGGTTCACTTGTTAACTCCAGAGTAGAAGATTTAACGATGAAGTTCACAAAAGAAGAGTAATTCGCCCCAAATGACTGAAGAAGGTCATGAGGAATTTCGGGTCCCAGAGTTACATCGGGTAAAAGAACATGCAGTAACGTAACACCAGAGTAAAAATATAAAGTTTCCCTTTTTTTTAAATTTATTTTATTTTCCTTGTGCGCTGTTCCACTGTATACATGCAACCAAATACTTGCGCATATTAAAAGAAAACTGTATATACATATAGATGATACATATTGAAAACAGTGACATCATATAAAGATATTGCATTTTGTGAATTGTGACAAAGAAATTACATCCATTTGGTAAAATTTATTAGTCAAAAACATTCTTATCACCACTTTGCTGCACATGTAAAGAAATTCCACACCCTTTAGCCCCAAAGGAACAATAAACAAAACAAAACAAAAAAACCCCCCCCCAAATAAAAAAAATAAAAAAAAAAAAAAACGGGGGCAAAAAAAAAGGGTATTTGAACAAAATAGGTCATGGGTTCTTATTTTTTTTATTATTTACAAGTCTTGTAAAACACCGTTCCTGTATGAAATATACATTCAGATATTCTCGACAGCAAATTACCTCAATGATAGAACACGGTATCCTTTGTAAACTGATATAGAATTTTAAATATTTTCCTTTTTTTTCCTCTTTTTTTTAATTGCATTTTTTCACACTTTGGTTCCTGCAGGGAAATATATATATATTTATAGATATTTAAAATAAGTTCAAACAACTCTCCATTCTTTGCATACGTCGACTGGGCGACAAAGTAGAGCTCATGACATTTAAAGTAGACAACAACAAAATTACCATATTTACATTGTTTGGCTTCTGTTTAAACTCCTCACTAGTCACCTTTAAACGAACATGCAATAGTTATTTTAATCATCCAATGTTAGTGCATTGCACAACTCCAAGTTTCAATTAAGCGTTGTGTGGTATTTGCTAAACTGTCGTTCTCCACAGGTATTTCCTGAAGAAAGTTTGTGAGCCAGAAGCCAGAAGGTTAGTTTCCTTTAAGGAGTTGTTTCTCTTAAAATGCTGAAATTCACACTTTTTTGCCGATTTATTTTTAGTATTTGTATATGATTTGTCTCCAAAAAGATGGCAACGCATAGTCTGTTGTCATAAATAAAACAAGAGCTAATTAAATTTTTCTAATTTTATTTTTAGTGATTGTTTCTTTACGACATATGGCGAATTTATACCTGATTTTTAAAAGTAAATAATTAATTTTTTCATTTCGGTCTTTTTTCCCTCGCCCCCATCCCACCCCACACCCCCAAAGGAAACTCTACTATAACCATCACTACATCCATATTACAACTACTCGCGGTTTGGCCCCAGGAAGGTGTGGACATGACTCCCCCCCTTTCTTTAGTTCTGTATGTGTGTGTGTCCTTGTGTGTGTGTGTGCCCGTCCTTCAATTCTTATTCATTCACGAGCAATGAAACCCTGCCTGTAACCCAGATATTTTCCTAAGGAAGAACAAAAGATTAGTTCTCAGAGTTTATGTTCTGCAGTGGTCCTGGTTGGGTGAGCCCGACCTGGCAATCTCCAGACAGCTGTTCCACAGCAGCACAGGGGCGAGGAAGGGCCGAGGATGGGCGAGTCCGGGGATGGAGAAGGACCGTCCCCGCCCGTGCCTGCCGAAAGCGGTGGCAGGGTGAGCCGCAGTGCCTGGAAAGGTAAGAGGTATGGATTTTGCACTCAGAGGTGACGTGCACGTTTAGAAATGGATCCCATGTGGGTCAAAATCAAATCGATTCCAGTTGATATGTAAATATATATATAAAAAAATCATCATCGCAGTTCCAGAGTAGGTTTACATGTGTGTAAAACCTTAGATTCTTCTAGTCCCGTCAGATACACACCTCCTTCCTCCACGTAACCCCGTGGCTTGACCTTGTCAAGGGCGAAATCTGAATTTAATCTCGTCTTGAAAAACGCTATGAGTTTTAAAGTAGTGGATTAGCTGAGTAATATTGTAATCGGTCCCTGTTAATTTTTTTTTCTTTCATTCTTCTGTTCTGAAACCATATTTTGACTTGACGGTCGGTCAGATTGAGCATTCGGGAGAGCTGGAGGCGTTTCTCTTTGTTTATGTAGACACTGAAGAAGAATTCCCTTTCTAACTCTCTAATCTGGTATTTGGTGTATGGGCATCTCTTTTTACGCGTACGTTGTCCACCTGTGGAGCGAAAAAAGGCAGAAACATTTGAGACCCGGCGGTCGCCGGCGGCGGGGGCTGAGAAGGGACTGGGGTACTCTCAGGGAAAGCAGTTAATGTGGAAAAGACGCGTTTTGCCCGCTCCGGGGCCGGACTTGGTGGGTCTGGAGCTTGGCGCCAGCCCTCCTCCCTGGCGGGTGCGCGCAGCCGGGCCCGGGACCCGCCGGCACACCCCGGCTCCTGCAGCGCCGCGGCCCCGGGCAGCGTGCAGGGCGAAACCCCCGCCGAGACGCGGGGATCCGGCCTCGCTTCCTCCGCGGGGAGGGCAGCTGGAGGAAAGAGCGGTGGCGGGGGGTTCTTGCGGATTTCACGAGCCGGAGGAAAGCCTTTGTAGGCTGCTCCGCCGGGAGCCGCCACGCACGCCGAGCCGCCCAGGGAGCAGCCATCACCTGGCTGCCTGCAGCGGGAGGGGGGCCCGAGCCCAGCCCTGCCCGAGCCCCTGCCCGCCTGGATCTCGCCCTCCTTCCCTGGCCTAATCCCGTCTCTACGTCCCGAGCAGAGGAAAAACCCCAGAGCCCGAGGCTGAGGCGTCTCCTTCTCCCCCTAGCCGGCTATTTTCAAGCACGTTCTCCACAGCATCGAGGTATTCTCCTCTCGATTAGCCATTACGGTTTTAAAGTTCATTAAGCAGAATATAAAAGGTTTCAAGGTTCAGGAGCTCTTTACATTAAACGTAGCTGCTATCCCTTTAAAAACTTCCTTTTCTGGTACAGTTCATTGTCGAGGTATTTTTTTCCCCCCGGCCGTATACTAGCTTTGCCTTTTAAAAAGCCCACATAAAAAAATCAGACTTTGACAGATTGAATAACAATTGTAAGTAACAAACTGTTGGACAGAAGGCAACACGTAATTGCCACAGTGCCTTAGTAAAATGGCTTCCTTTAGACAAAAAGGCCAGCTTTAGGTTAATTTGCTTCTTTTAATATATTGCTACAGTTCAGGCGGCTACTTTATCTGTTAAACGCTATTCTAGCGCAATCGTTAAAACGGCGAAGGCTTTGAATTCAGCTCCTAACTAGACTTCTGGTGCAACACATGGCTTTTATAAAATCACTGGATTACATTGATATCAAAGGAGTCAGGATCTCCTTTTTTTGCCGAATTTACAGGCACAGATCTAACATTATTATATTTTTCAAGAGCTGGCCACGGAACTGTTTTTTTTTTATTATTATTATTAAAAAAAAAAAAAAAAAGAAAAAAAAAAGGAGAAGAAAAAGAAAAAAAAATTAGGCATCCATTGCCCGGTGGGTATTTCACGGCCAATTTCAGCACTAAACACGTGATCTCGCCTTTTATAACAAAGTTTTGTTGGGGGAAATCTAAAGGCCCTTCATAAACCTTATATGCTTATAAAACAGCATATAAAAATTTAACAGCGGCGGTGCGCTAGATTTCAAGCTGCCTTTCCTAAAAGCGCTCCGGCGCTGCCTTTATACGTACTGGAACTGCCGGATTTCTCCTCATTGTTGCCGGAAGATGACTCGGGGCTGCTGCTGCTCTCCGGCCGCCTCCTCCTCTCCTTCTCCGCCGCCGTCGCCGCCGCCCTGCCGCAGCCGCCCTCCGAACTTGAAGTTGCCGCCGCCGCCGCCCCGGCGGCCGCGGGCGCCTTCTCGCCACTCTTGTCTACCGGGTAGTCCGCCGAGGCCAGGTTTTCCGCCGTGCCATAAGCCGTCTCGAAAAATTGGTCGAAAGCCTGGGGCAGGACCCCGTTCCTGCCCACCGTGCTATAGAAATTGGAGGAGACGTTGGTGCTGGGGTGGTAGACGTTAGCTGTGTTTTTGCCGAACATCTCGCCCATGCTAGCAGTGTTGGTGGCAGGCAGGCAGTCTCTGTGCATGATCTCCTCTGCGGAGTAGCAGTGGGGCAGATTGTTCCTGGGGTGCCATTTACTGGAGGGATCAATGGCATATTCCCTGAAGGTAACTTCTCTCACAGGTTGGACCTGGGGTAGGTTGGAGGAGTAGGAGTATGTCATAGGGCGAGAAGACGGGGTTTGGGGCAAAAAAGAAGGGAGGCTGGAAAAATCAGGACCCGAGACGTAGTAAGTACAACTTGGCAAATACATGTTAGAGGAACAAGGAACACGCTCATCAAAATCCATCATTAGGGCTACCTCGGCTTCTCCGCATTAGCTGAGCTTAACATGATTCTCTAACGCAGCTGCCCCTTTGAAGCGGATCCGTGAAGTAAGAGATGGGGAGACGTAGGCTGACGTGGAGAGCTCTCCCGGCGGCGGCAGGGAGGTGCGGTCACGTGGCCCGACGTTGACATTGACGAGCGGCGGGCCCGGGCCCCGCTCCCTTTGTGGCCGTCGCAAAGGGGGAAAGCAACAGCTCGTCGCCAGCGCCCGGGGGCGAGCCGAGCGCAGGTTGGCCGGGGGGGAGCCCAGGGGGACACACAGCCGCCCTGCCACTGCCCCAGACTTAGCCGCCCGGGCCCTGGCACCCTCTGGCTCTGGAGCAGAGAGGCTTATCAATCCCCCCCAGGGTTAGGTGAGACCTTTCTGTTTGTTTGTGGGCTTGCTGGGGCGTTCGGCGGCTCGCTGGCAGGCTCCGAGGAGGAGGGCACCGTAGAGATGCACGCACGCTTTCTTGAGGAAAGCTGCTTACGAGGAGGAGGAAAACGCTCCTGAAGAAAACGTCCTTCCCCCCCTCCCCTTTTTTTAAAATTATTTCTCTCTTTTTTCCCCCCTTTTTTATTTTTGCGATCGCTTTGAGCTTTCGGTCCTCCCCCCTAAAAAAAAAAAAAAAAAAAAAAAAAAAAAGCCCCCACTCTTCAGGGTTTTTCTGGAAACCTTACTAGGAAGAATGTGCCAGGGTCAAGTCTTTACTGATTTTCATGGTGAATAGATTACATGCTTGCATTCATGTTCACTTCCGAAGCGCTTAGTGTCTTCCTTCCCTTACTTACATATTAACCTCAAATACCCCGCGCGGCTTCAGCCAAGCTTTACTGGAGGTAGTTAACAATGTCGGGTCCCCAGGATGCAGGTTTCCCCTCCTCACCCTCTCCAAACCATCCCTTGCCTCAGTCGCAACGCCAGAAACCCAGCAAGCCCTTTAAAGTGCAGACCACGGAGCTAAAGACTGTTTGCTGATCTCTCCGCCTCAACTCTGCAACTAAATGCTTGGAAAACCAGTGGATATTGGGCTACCCCAGCTTGACAAATACTCCGAGTTTAATTGCCAGAAGCCCAGTTAAAATTATTTGACATACTGTTAACCCGTAGAAGCAAACTCGCCGTACCGAGATACTTTCCTTTTAGCTTTGTGTCGTCGCTGAAGGCTGACACCCAAGGAGACCAATTTCAAAAACCTGGTTAAACTTTTACTATTGTTGCATGAAAGGGATGATATAGAAAGCGGATTGTACAGGGCAGAGACGAAAAAGTACTTTTCTGCCAATAAAAATGCACACCCCTCCGAACAAGCAGAGCCAAAGAAAACACAGGAATACGCCAAAGAATACAGCACCTTTTGAGGCACGGACATCCCTAAGCTCTCGGAAAAAGTATTTTTTTTGTTCTTCTGATGCTCGATTTCAGAAAAGAAATATCTGAGTTCCGGCTGGATTTTATCAAAATAGAAAAACAGAGTGGCAAACGGCTATTGTGAAGTCGGTACTCTTAGGAAATCAGACGTAGTTCAAGATCCATGCCCCCGTGGACTTGGGAGGCTAGTGGAAGGGAAACGAAAATGTTAGGGAAATAATATTTGGATTTCCCCCCCCTCTTCCTCTGCAGTGCTGTGGAAGTATTTATATATCCGGAGAAAGTTCTCCAGTAAATTGTGGAGATCCTCGGTATTTAAATGTCAACATCGATTTGTTTATTTATTGCTTAGCTTATCGTAACCGACACAATAACAAATCTAATCATGTTATGCAGAGAGAAAATATTCTCATTATGTATTTCCCCTACATTATAGTTAACTATTGCGTTTGAATTCAAGCTGTAAATTCAAGATTATCAAGTAATTACTTTGTAGTGGAGTAAACTAATTTATTAGCATTAATGTTTATATGCCTTTTTCTTATTTTACAAGGGTTACCGTTCACAAATCAAATGCTCTGGACGTATCCCTGTAATGAACTCTTTATTTTGGTTTGCTGCAAGAACTTCTTATGCTTACTGCACGTCTGTGAGCTGAACTTGAAATTAATGAATTAATCTTCCAGCTTGACATATTTGCTAGAAAGTGGATGGAAAGAGATTGCATGTCGTCAAAACCGCTAGCAGAAGACTGCAATGTCGTTTAGGGATTGTAAAAAGGTTTGGGGGCTTTCCCTCTCTCTCCCTTTTAATTTTTTTTTTTTTTTAACTTGAGGTGGGGAGGGATGTGCCAGAGCTCTGCTTGGCTTTTTCCTTAAGGCTGTAATTTTCCTCGCATTCACTTTCCCCCTAGTTTTTTGCGGGGGGTGGTCGTGGTGGGGTGGTGGGTGGAGTGGACTGGGGGGTCGGAAGCCCTCTTTTGGTGTCCGAACATTGGTTATTTTCCCTGTATACCCGCACCGTTCAATTCCGTCGATGAAAACCTCTCCCCACACCCTGCACACACGCAGACACTCCTCCCTTCGAACAAAAAGGAATGTATAAGGATTTCAGTGACTTTGAGATAACAAAGGCGCCACCATTGCCGAGCCTCGCCCCGCCTCTGTGTGATGGCAAACAAATTCTTGCACTTGTATTAGGGCTTTTAAGGCTATAATTGAACACGGCGCGTCTAGGGGAACCGAAAACAGTTCTAGACTGACCTGCGGTTTTATAGCACTTTGGCAGTCAACTTCAGCTTGTGTCAGAGCAGACATGACAGAGCTGCCCAACACTTAGTCGCGGGACGCCACCTCCTCGGACTCACTGCAGCCGCCCTCTAGCATTTCAATAAATTTCAAACCTTGGGGCTAGAAATGGGGAGCAGAGCTGGCACAGGTTTGTATGGGGCTCTTTGCCGCTCCTCTCTGCAGCGGGGGCTGCGGCGCCGTGCGAGGCTCCGCCGTGCCAGAGGTCGGTGCTGCCTCTGGGAAACAAAGGGAAATTAAGGCAAGAAGGGCGAGAAGGCAACTGGAAACAGGAGTGTGTGTGCGTGGGTGTGCGTGTGTCTGGGCATATATGTGCTTGCACAGCATGCACACGTGCAGCCCCGATGCCTGCTTTTGAATCGCTGGAGCTCTCTCCCCCACCTCTCCAAACCAAGCAGCCTATTTCTCTTCAAGCGGGTTTGTAAGGCAGGGGGACCCCAAAACGCCTCCGGGTGCCGCCTGCACAACAAGCGGGAAGGGTGATGGGGAAAACCGAGGGGGGCTCAGCTCGTCTGGGAGCGAGTAGACACCCAAGGCACAGGCTGTTCTTTGCTTTATTTGCTGTTAAGTGAAACAAGAGATAATGTACGCTAAAAGTCCCGGAATGTGTGGGTAATTGCAGGGAGCCTGCTGTTAAGTTGCTGTGTTCAGCACAATTATCAATGTTGATTATTTGGTCTAATGTTGAATTGCTCTTTTAATACAGTAATTGGGACTTCCGCGTTGAGGAAGGGGGAAAACCGAGCCTTCCCCTCGCTAACCTCACTGAGAACAACATAAACAAAGGCAGGCATTTCGTTTGGAGAAGCAAAATGCATTCGTTACGCCTTCCCATGTATTTCGACCGGATTAGAGAGGGTAAAACCGCTCTGAATTTGGAACCTCTGCTGCAGGACGATTTTGCAAAGGAGAAGCGTGGCCAAGAGGTGGGGAGACTGTTACCCATAGCTAAGCTAAACAAAGGGAGGAGAAAAAAAGCTACATCTCTTCTTCTTTGGAGGAATATAAACAGAACTAGGACGCCTCGATAGTCTAGCTTTTACATATACAGATGGTGTGCAAGGGGAACTGTTTAACTCACTACTGCTTCTCCAAAAGGTCAAGTTCTATTGTATCTAAATTGTTGTCTTTTTGCACCGGACTTTGCTTGGAAAATATTTCAAGCCGACCATTTACCTTGCCAGTAGGGTGGGTGCCTCTAATTAACAGGAGGAACATGTGCTAGAAGGAATTTGAGTCAAGACGAGCTAATTAAAATATTACAGGATCGCTGGCTTCAATCTCTGCTGCTTCTCTCGCACAGGGAGGGTGAGGGATATTACGACTCGAGGAGGAGAAAATATCTAAGGAGTTAGGACAGTGTTTCGTAAAACTGAGGGTTGATTACTGTCTACAAAGGCTTATTAGTAAAGCATAGCATTAGGAAATTTGAAATGTTGCTAAAAAAAAAAAAAAAAAAAAAAAAAAAAAAAAAAAAAAAAAAAAAAGCAAAAAAACCCCACCAAAAACCGCACCATCTTTCCACCTTTACCAATGCAAATAGGGGCACAAGGCGATAATTCGTCACAAAATTTGCCAGGAATTCAGCTTCAGAAAAACCTGCTGATTATTGGATTTTAAATAGCTCGGGCTCAGAAGTTCTTAAAAGGCATTTTTTTTCTGTTTGCCGTTTTGTCTGTTATGGAAAGAAGCTATAGGTATACGGCTTTGTTTTGTTTGTTTGTCTGTTTGTTTTTAAACTAAATACATTTCCGTAAGATTGCAATAGAATGAAGTGCTACAATAGCTAGCTAAATAATTTAAATAATAGGTGAATTCTTGTATGTATACGTGTATATATTGATGAGATGGAAGCCCCGTTCTGTGACATGGCTATTTATTTTCCAAAACGTGAGGCGGCGTGGTTGTGATTTTGCTAGGAAACTGCAGAATACGTGTAAAGAGAACGAACAGATGTAAACAGGATTCAAAGTAATTTTGACTTTTTTTTTTTTTTTTAAACCATATTACATTATTTCAGAGGCTTGAACCCCTCAAAAGGCTGCAGTCATCTGGGCTAGAATACTTCAGATTAATTTTTAATATCAATTAGCAAAATCCTTTCTTTTCCTTTGTCATCCTCTGTCTTTTTAAGTTGCTGAAATGAAAAGGGCGATTTTTTCTTTCCCCAACCAAGCCTCCAGTCTAGTTTTAATTTTAGGATTAAACGACTACGGACCTACAGAGTATACTCGTTGTTGGCCACCTATCATGATATTTTGCATCCCTGATGAACATCTGAGGGCTCTCTGCCTCTGATAACTACAAGTAACTGAAATATTGCGGGTTTGGTGTGTGGGTTTTTTTTTTTTGGTTTTTGGTTTTTTTTTTTTTTTTTTTCCAGGAGAGGAAACTACTTCTATATAGAAAACTTCATGTTTCGGCAGCTATTCTCTTGCTCACCAGCAGACAAACGATTTGCTGTTCTGACAGCCTCCCGGCGCCTTCCCAACGCGCGGGGAGTCTCTCACAATGTCGTGTCTCCTCAACCCCCGGTTTCCCAGCCCAGAGCTCCAGGGTCTCGGGGCTCTGAACACCTCTAAAATGTTCACATTTACTACTCGGAGCCTAGTTCTGAAAGAAAATGCTGGAGGGTTTGGCAGTAAGACGAACGCAAGAAAGGTTTTCTCACACCAACTAGTATATCAGAAATTGATTGACTGACGATGCTTCTATAAATGTCCCTTTTTCTCCCCTTGAACCCTCTCGGAGGCTTTTCCAGCACAGGAAAACACAAACAATAACTTATTTTCCTCCCCCGTCTATCCAGATACAGGTGCAAGAGACTTCTAGCAAACTTAGTCTGCGGGAGAGGGGTGTCTAGGGCCAGCGGAGGGCTCTAAACTGCTGCGAAAGCAAATTTTCTTGGTTATAATGCGCCGGTACAGAAGAGCAGGCACTTTCCACTCACTCCGACCCAGACCCACAAAGCGCTGTGTCGTTAGCACCGTTTGTAGTAAGCAGGTACCAGTCCCCTTTCGTGTCAATGTATTTTATGAAGAATTCAGCAAAGCGGTTTAGGGAAACATCCCCAGTGATCCCTTGAAAGTGAGGTGTTAGTAGTCGACAGTTATCCCTGCGGACAGCCATATCCCAGGCGATGTTCCCATGCAAAGTTCACCCGCAAAAAGAGAGTGCCGCTTTACTCTATCATTAAAAAAAAAAAAAAAAAAAAAAAAAAAAGTCCGCCAAAACATTCCCGTGTCGACTTACATTTAAAAGTATTGCTAGAATCGATGCCTTGAACTTGACCTTAGATTTGTTAATCCAGGAAATATATTCACTGAGAGGAAAAAAATAATCCTATCGCTTTGCCTCTGGCAAAAGAGCATTTTCTGCATACCAATTCAGGATATAAACAAAGCACAAGAGCTATGAGATATATAATGTGCCCTCTAGATTAAGTCCAGAAAGCTGCAGAAAGTGAAATGCCTCAACGCCGGGACCAGCCTGTGGTAGTTAGACTGTTCCTGAGATGCCGAGATCCACACTATGCCGCAGAAATTCACGTCAAGGTAATTGACTGGGATTCTAAGCTAAATTGAATTTTATAGGATATAAGGTTCTCTCTAATGCGCATTAAATTTTAACAATGATTTATAAAGGTATTTCAAATTTTTATTTAATTATTTTGCCCAACTCGCCAAGAAACACATCAGATTTTACTGTACCACTGCTAACTTTATAGAAGAGCCTTATTCACATATCGTGAAACCCACCGAACTAAAGACATTTCTTCATCAATGCTTGCTTTAGGGGGCTGGTACAGGAAGTATCGCTATACTGGGACTGTCAAATCAACGACTTCAAAGCTCCAACTTCATATTTTGATGGACTCTGAGAATTGTATTATAATTAAGGTACCTGTACTTGTGCAACTTTTATAGGAAGCTATTTGTATAACAAGAGCTTAAAGTACGCGCTGCAATTTAGGATGCGATCATATGCCCATGTACAACTCAGCCAGCTCGTAAGGATCCTTGCTTGTCTCTTCTCTCATATGTAAAGCAAAGATACCCATAAAAACAGCTCTTCCTCTAAGCCTAATATGGCTGCTCTTGCCTATGCCCGGGTGGAAGCCCACTCACTGTCCCGCTTGTTTCCCTTTCCCGACTTTTCAACAAATGATGATTCTAATATCAGTCATTTCAGAAATCGGGTCTCATAAACTTGGCGGACCCACATTGCAGAGCCCAACTAAATTTGGGCAGAACATCCAGAATGGGACCAGGCGAAGGGTGGGTGCTAATCGTTCTTTCTCTTTCGGTTTTATTTTTCCCATCAAATGTTCATACAGCACAGTATTTAGAAATCCTCACATATCTAAATGTAAACCAGACACTATCTGTAGACGAAGTCCATGCAAGATTGCTTTGTATCAAAAACCACATTTTTTCCTTTTTTTTTTTTTTTTTTTTTTTTTTTTTTTTTTTTTTTTTTTCCTACCCGAAGGCATTTCGAAGCCAGGATGGAAATAACCCTCTTTTCCATTACTCTTCACCCAAGCCGACCATATAGGTCGTTTTATACCATCAGGAATAAATGAAAGCAATTTGCTTAGTGCGTTCAAATCAAGGCGATTACGAAGAAATTCAGATTAATTAAAACTGACAGGTTACAATGCCCGGCTGGCATTTTTCTCTCTAGATACACACAAACAATGGCGAAAAGCAGAGCGGTTAAACATCCTTCCCCATATTTCTTCCACACACAGCCGTCCACCCTCCTCCCCGGCACTTGAATGATTAAAATAATTTCAGAGGCAAGTACACGGGAATAAAACAACCGGGGATAAAAACCAGGAGACGCTTTTCCTTGCAGCCTGACCCAGCTCTGCAGTACAGCACGGCGCTGCACAAAGCCAAACAACCAGCAGCTCTATCTGCGAGTCTGCTCTCGTCGGGCTCTGACCCCGGCGTCTCCTGGCGCACTTTCCTGCCAAGAGACCTCTTTGCTTCCCACCTATGCTAGAGAGGAAAGCAGCATCCCTGGGGAAGGTGGAGCCGGCACCCAAGCTAGGAGAAACAGTCTTACTTTTCTCAACTGGCTCTTCGGCTCTATTAGCATCAGCTCAGGCAGCCGCCTGTCCCCAGGTCCCCGCAGGAGAAGCGGCACTTCGGCCTCAAACACCGTGGGAGAAAAGGAGTGGGGCGGGTGGGTGGGCTGGGGGGAGAGCAGGGGCCTGGGAAACTCTCCACAAAGGCCTCCCGAATGACTTTGCTCCAGTCATGCAGGGGGCTCTTTGCGAGGGGACCGGGTGGGTGTTTGCTGTTGGCTTGTTTGCTTAGTTCACCACCGAGCAAGGAGAGAGGAGAAACATTGAGCCGCCTCCAGGAAGAGCAGGAAAATCTTACCCCAGCATCCAGAAGTCTCTCGCCTGTGCAAAAATATATCCCCACGGAGATTGACAGTTAGGATTCCGCGCTGGGCTGTAGATCTCCAGTTCAGTGAGGATGGATTGCATATTTTTTGTTTCCTCTCTTACAGATTAAATATACACGGTCCACCAAACATTCCTTCTCGATTTTTCAGTGTCTTGGGTTGTTGTTGATGTAGGGGTTTATAATTTTTTTTTGTTCTAGTTGTTGTTGGTTTGCCTTTAGATGGAGAGAAATCTAGCCACTGGGGCACACCGTCCTTCCTGCCAGCTTCAGGCAAAATGCAGCGATATCACAGGCTAATGACGATTATTGCTATTATTATTACTACTACTATTATAGCTATTTTCCCCCCTCTCTCTCTCTTCCCCCCAGCCCTCTTTCTCTCTCCCCCTCTCTCTGTTTCTCTCCTGGTCCCTTAGGATTTCCGATGGCGATTTGCACACAAGGTGGTTGCAGGAGCCTAAAATGCTGTCTAATTCCACGGATTCCCATCGCACGAGTAGGAGAAATAAAATAAAAAAAAAATTAAAAAAGAAAAAAAAGAAAAAAGAAAAAGAAAAAGCAAAAGTCCCAGTGTTTTTGATCACGAGACACCCGGCCGTTCCTCCCCAGTACACCCCGGGTCACAGTACAGTAATGACCGTGGGTTGTGCGTTGTAGGACTTGACCTTTCCTACGTAGAAGAGGGCGCTTTACGCTAAGGGGAGGGAAGGGAGGGGGAAGCGGCGGGAGGAAGAGAGATGCTCTCTTTGGGGATGTTTAATCACAGTTCAGATCTAGGAACGGGCAAAGCTTCTGCCTTGCAGTACGCCATGTTGAAGCTATTCACTGGAGAAAAAAAAAAAATTCTTTTTGGGGGTGCGGGGGCGGGAAGGAGGCCGAAGGGAGGAGGATCGACTTAATGAACACTAGCATTTCGTACCCTAGTTCATGAATCAACTGCATTCAAGGGGGAGGGGGCCCAGGGAAAGGCTCACGGCGTGGCCAGAACACCCGCAGCCGGACCCCCGCAGACGCAGTCTCGTCCCGGCACCCACCGCCCCACATTCCCCCGGCCCCCGTGGAAAAACCACCCCCTGGTTCCCTCCCCCTCTTCTTTTTGGACTCCTTTAAGGGCCGAGAGTGCGCAAGGACATCTCTTCAGATCCTCATGATAGTGCATTGAAACGCATCTAAATGTTATGAATGGCGACAAACGGCCTCTTAGCGCCTGCCAATATTTTTTTTGTATTAAACGCTGTCTTGATTTTATTACTAATGCTGCCCACGGAGAATGCTGAAATGCACTAGGAATGGGATTTTATTTACGCCGTAGATATTTTTAATGTATAGACTAGAGGCCGAGATTCTTACCCTTTCTCTCAGGCATATATATATATATATATATTCTTATATATATAAAAACTCTTTTTTTTTCTGGAAGTAACAGGCAATGTTCCTAACATTTCAATATTGAGGACAACATTCCCGGGTGTTTAAACTGGAATCTTTCTGAGCAAAAGGCAGCCGAAAAAAATAGATTTAGAGTTATTATTTTTCGGAAATATGCTCCTGTCAAGGTTTATTTCCCATAGCAAACCACCTTTGCTACTGCCAAGTGCTCTAGGCGGAGATAGATTAAATACCAGATTATTTGCTGGTTGGGAAAAAAGTGTAGCATTTGTTATACCTGTCTGTCCGCGTCAAAGACATAAGGACATTTTCTGCCCATGGGAAAACTGAGGGACCCACGACGCCAAGAATCAGGCGATTATAAACTAACATTTCCAGACACTGGGAATTAAAATGTATGTCTCTGAATCCAAGACTGAAAGTGAACTACGTGGAGATTGAAGTGAAACTGATTTTTTTTTTTTTTGTCTTCAATTATATTGCGTGTTTTGTGCTAGGAATGAAATGGTGCTCTGATACTAGTGCTCCCATAAATACACTAAATATACAGTAATAGCAACAGCTTGCCCCCTCTGTCCTTTGCATCTCTCTCCACATCTGCTAAAATATTATACCTAACATTCTTGATTCAAGGGGAGCTGAGAAAATAAAGATTGTACGATGTTTACATACGTTTTGGTTTTCAATTTTGTGTTTCTTTTCCTTCCAAATCCTTCTTCCGGCATATTTTCATAACGTTTGCAAATAAAACTCCTTGCACACGTAACTGTACACAGCAATCCAGGCACACTAAGTTCCCTACCACCATTTTAAAACATTCTCTGTAACGCGGGGAGTATAAATAATAATTCTCTTTGAAACGTGTGCAAGGACGGACTTCGTGAATTAATGTATCACGTTGCTTAATTATTGTCGTTGGTGATAATATTCACTTGTAAAACGTATTAGGGATGTGTTTTAGGACTCTGGCGGCAGATTGGTGAGAGGGGAATATGTAGTACAACAGCAATTTGTACTTGAAAATGTATGTGCCAACAGCTTTTGGACGGTAAATGAAGGTAATAAATAACACGAACACACACACACACCTACATGTCCGCTCTCCCCCACGCTCCGAGGCCGCAATTACCCGGCAAAGGGACGGAGGGAGATGGAGGGATGGAGGCGCGGGGGACTGCGTGGGTACAGCCGTGGATAGGCAGACACGCGGGACGACCGAAGCGAGGGCAGGAGTGCTCGCTAGGCCCGCGGAGAGTGAATCTTTCGTGACTCGGAAAGCCGCAGACCCCGCCGTCTTGGTGCCCCGAGTCGCGGCACGGCCGCGGAGTGCTCCCTCGGCCACCTCCGCTCCCTCAGATCCCTCTTCTCGGTGCCCCGGACAGCAAGGCACGGAGCTCCCTGTCTTTGCTCACCTGATCCAGCCCCTCGCACAGTGGGATATTTCTCCAGAGGAGCCTCGAGCCGAGCCCGGAGGAGCAGGCAGCGGCTCGGCTCGGAGCGGCCTCCCCGCGGAGCCTCCGCCGAGGCCGCCGCACGCCCGAGGTTTTGGGGGAGACACCCCGGTGGGGTGGGGGGCTCCGTGGCTGGCCTGGGGTCCTGCTTCCCTGACGGGGACTCCCCGCTGCGGGGCCGGGAAACATGACCTGCTCGTCGTGCTAAAGCCTACGGGAGGCTCGAGCCTCGATGCTGACTTACATGGTAGCAGGGGTCGGATCCAAAATGTTACCTTACTCCTGCCAGCGATCGCGAGGAAAACGCTCCCCTTTTTACCCTGTGAAATATATACGCGGCTGAGCTATTTGAACAGTAGTGGGAATTTAAATTCGCTAATCCACAGTCAGTCTTGAAATGCTTAGCAAATTTGAACGGTAGGTAGTTCAGTGCGAAAACATAATCTTCAAACGCTAGCTCCGATTTAAAGTTACCTTAAAAAAAAAAAAAACCAAAAAAACCAAACCAAACAAAAAACCCAAAACAAAATTTAAAAAGACCCCCACAAACAAACAAAACCCGAAAACCTGCAATTATACTAATGTCGGCCGTGTTCCCATTGCGGGCTTCTTTCAAGGCGTCCCTGAATTGTATCCCTCCGGTGCAAGGTCTGAAAATAGAAGATCCTGACTAAGGTAAGCAGGATTCAGTCCTCTGTATCACCCCCTACTCGGACCTGAAGTAAATATAATTTGTGGCGTCTCATGCAATAATTACACAGGCTGTGAAATGGCACAGGTTAGGAAATATAACGAAATAAACAAAATTATTCACTCGGAGGAAGAACAAGTGTAATTCACTAGTGGCCTTCTGCAGGCAATTTCTCTCCTTCAGCAGCAAACGTCGCAAGTAGACGGTGGGAAGGCGGCTGTCCGGTGCCTGCAGCCGAGGCAGACAGCCCGTGGGCAGCAGGTACAGCCGGTGGGAGACAGGTTCCCGGCGCCAGTCCACAGCCCCAGATCTTCGAGCAGGGTATCAAGGCTTCCCGCAGCTAGAACAGCTCCAGCGCGGACTTTTCTGCCTGCTCCAGCTCCACTGAAAATCCCAGGCCGTGGGGCTACCGCGGTGGTCCTGGAGACTACCGGCTCCCCACCGGTTCCCCACGCCCGTGGGCAGCCCAAGGCCCTGCCCGCCGTGGACGGGTGTGGCTGAGCCCGTGGATCTTTACCCGTGGTCCCTCGCACGGTGTCGCAGGCCACTGGAAGGCCGGGTGCTTGTCACAGGGGGCCGACACCCTGTCGCCCCGAAGCGCAACCGAACCGCATGGTCTGGGAACCGCCTGCCAATAATGTGACACTCCTAGGCTATTTTCGCAGCAGGATGGGATTTCTCGCTCAGAAATTCCCTGACCGGCCTCAGAAGGGATGCATCCAAAATTCCCACGCTCCGCGGCCGCGGGTTTCCCGCGGCCTGAGAAACCACAGGGCTTTGCAGCTCGAGAAACCACAGCGGTTCACAGCCCTGCGCGGCCGCACACGGCGGGAAGGGTAAAATCCCAAAAGCAGGGCAAAGCACCCGACACGAAAGACTCCTGGAAAATAAATCCCGCTCCTACAGGTAGTTTTCATGTTAGTTATTGCACGAATGTGTTACAGTCAGATCTGAGGGACGGAAATCGCTCTGCGCTGATCCCTGCAGAGGTGGGTCCTTTTGAATTTCAGAAATGTAAGGCTAGAAGCGCACAGCGAGCGCGGTATATGATACCCTCTAAATGTACCGTAAAGGTTCCCCAATAGCTCTAATTAGAGCTACAGACCACCGCAGGAGACAGGCGGCTAAAGCAAACTTCTCTTTGTGCCCGACCAAAGTCGCCCTCCACTCACGATCCCGGCCGGCCTGCTACTCCTCGCACGGCACCAGGCATCCCTCAGCCGGGCACCGGCTGGGCACCGCGTCAGCGCCGCCGCTGCCCTGTCACCGCCAGAGACAGAGAGAGCACGGGAAGCACAGCCTGCTCGGCGCTGCGCCGCGCACGTCCAGAGGTGCTGCATGGAGCCGTGCGCGGCCGGGATGCGGCGCGGCGGGGCCGGGATGCGGCGGGGCCGGGATGCGGCGGGGCCGGGATGCGGCGGGGCCGGGATGCGGCGGGGCCGGGATGCGGCGGGGCCGGGATGCGGCGCGGGCGCGGCCAGGTGCGGACGCCACCCCTTGCTGGCCACGAGGTGGCGCTGTCGGCCCGCGGATGCTGCCGGCGCCGGGAGCTGTCAAAAGTCAAGGTCACAAATCGGCTTTTTTCCCCTCAAGGTCAAGGTTTCGGGCCTTGCCCGGCCTGTCATCGCCGCGCAGCCCCCCCACCTCCCCGCGGAGGCATCTGCAGGCTGAGCAGCGCGCCCCCAGCCCAGGGGTCGGCCGCCGGCCTCCATTTCCCGGCGAGGGCTGCGGCGCTGTGCTCGTATCATCCTGGTCTTCCACCCCCCGTCCCCCAGCGCGGCTGCAAAACCACTGTTTAACATTACCGAAACATTTATAGTTTAGGAACGTCGGTTATCAGGCGTGCCTACCCGCAGATAAACACCGCCAAGAAAAATAAAACAAATTCCACCATCTATACACAAGATACATACTGAAAGACAGCAGTATTGTAATTATAAGACAGATGCATTATATTTTTCTATTAAATGCGCATAGAAATGGAAAAAATAGAGTATTTCTTTCAGGTTTTATTACAGTGACTATTTTATTAACAGTATTAATACTACTATACTTCTACACGTCATGGGTTTTCATTTTTTCAGTAGAAATATATAAAAAAAAGGGTGCATAAGTACATTTTCACAGTGCGCTGATTTTTTTTTTTATTTACAAGATAGCTTCTTATAGTGAATAAAAACAAAATAATGTGCTGGTTGAAATAACTGATTGGATTAAAAGGTGCTGTAAAAAGAATCCCTAAACATTCTACTGCGGCCTCATAACAGACAGTAAACAAGGAGAAACGACTAATTACTTATAGATCAAATATAGATTACATAAATCAAAATATTTCTGGGAAAAAAAATGTATTTCAGTTCAAAGTTCTTGGGTATTTTTTCCCAGGCCATTTTTTTTCTACTGTAAAGAAATGCCAATATTCAAATATCAAAAATTTCCGGGGACTTAGAATATTAATTATTGAAGATTATTTCAGGTTTAAAATAGGCAGAGTCCTTTAAAATGTATCTATTGTATAGTCTGCAGGAGAAAAAAAATAAAATTAAAACCCCCAAACAGACAAAAACCCCCAGTTTAGATGACAAGAATTCATCTGTGGAAAACAAAAAATAAAACCGAAAGACATCTCCAAGCAAATATTTTCCTTTCTATCCTCACTAATTTGCGATGTTTAAATTTACTATCAAGATAGATCCTCCACAGAACTTCCTTCATTACTGATGTCTCTGAAATCCTTATTCAGTACCTTCGAGGTTTATTATTACTTTTTGACAATAAATGCATTGCTTAAAAACATACAGTAATTGTAATTGTTTCACTATGGTTTACCTGAGCAGTCATTCAACATACAGTTTGGATTGCAATGGAAGAAAACCAGATCATGTGTCCACATCGACCTCCTCACATTAACCAGCTCTCGCATCGTGGCCACGAAGAGTCTTCTTTCCAATAGTAGGGTCTTAGAAGTATTTACAAGTTTCTCAGAAAATCCTGTCTAATTGAAAGTGTATCTCTCGGAGCTGGCCTTGTGGGCTGTACAGTCTGTCAGTGATACTGGCTGGCTGTTTGGGATTTCAGGAGAACTGTCAGTTTTCACCATTTTGCTACAGCAATATTAAAAAAAAAAAAAAAAAAAAAAAAAAAAAAAAAAAAAAAAAAAGAAAAAAAAAAAAAAAAGGAAGAAGAATAAGAAAGAAAGGCTATAATTCCAAAGATACAGATCTCTTGTTCTGAAAGAAGAGGTTCATTGTCTTTTCTCTTTTTAATTATTATTAATAATTACTTTAATCTGAACACACACACAAAAAAAAGTTCTGAAACTCTTGAATTGCTGCTTCTCCATTTTTAATCCATTAACTGGTAGTCTTCAATTTGTTGATCACTTTTTTCTCTTTGACCCTTCTGTTCTGGAACCAGATTGTGACCTGTCTCTCTGATAGATTTGTAGTCGCCGATATCCTCCTCCTCTTGTCTTTGGTTATGAATTTATTTGTAGCATATTCCCTTTCGAGTTCTTTTAACTGGACCTTTGTGTAAGGCACTCGTTTCTTTCTTCCACGTCTGTACGAGTTCGCATCCGATGGATGAGAAACGACGTCTGCAACAGAAAAACCATGCAGGGAAGCGTTAGAAAATCGCTCGAACCGGCTAGGACATCTTCAAGAGGTAAAAGGACTAGGGTTAGAGCACACTCCTCCGCCTGCCCCGCTCCGATTTAGCTAGTAAAGCCCGGCTCAGCACTGGGGACTCCTCTTTCCCGGCCGCCGCAGACAGCTTTTAGGCAGGGAAAGGTTCATTTCTGTCAGACAGACAAATAATAACAAACCCCACGTAGCCCGGCCAGGGACTCTGGGAAGGACCGAGAGGGGCTACAGAGATTTACACAGCTCGCTTACTTCGTGGTCTATGGAAAATAATATCACAGACCTTCCCGCGGCCCTTTTCAGCTGTTTCCTCTCCCGGGGCCGGCGCCGGGGCCGGCCAGGCGAGGCGGGATGTGCCGTGCGCCGGCGGGGGGCAGGGGGCGGCACCGGTGCCGTTCCAGCGGCGCTGGGGCATGTGTGGACCGGGGCGGGATGGGACCGGGGACGGCCGGCGGGACGGCGAAGGGTCGGCCCGGGGCGGGTTATCAGGGAGCCCTGCCGGCGGGATACCCGGGAGAGGCGAGCGGGGCAGGATGAAAAGAAGAGACAGGGGGAGCCATGCAGGTGTATTACCCGGGAGAGTGGATTTCCAGAGGTGAGGCGGCTGGCTCTGCTCCTTGGGGCAGTACACTTGCCCGTTCCACCCGTTCGTGATGGCCCAAGGCTGGTAGCTGTCCATGGGGAGAAGGGGGTCGTGGCGCGGCTCGCCGGGGCCGCCGATGGCGGGCACCACGGGCATATCCAGATAACCGGGCACCGGCTGGTAGGGCCCGGCGGCGTAGCCCTGGTAGAAGGCGAACTCCTTGGCCCGCGACGTGAACTCCTCGCCGGAGACCGAGGTGTCCATGTACTTGTCGGCGAAAGTGGAGGCGGGCTGGGCGCAGGACTTGATGGCGTTGTGGTGGGTCATGCGACAGGGGTAGTAGCCGCTGCCGAAGTAGCCGTAGGGCAGCGCGGCGCCGGAGGAGCTCTGCACGGCGGCGGAGCAGGGGCTGCACTGCTTGACAGTGGGCTCGGCCATGCCGGCGGCGGGGGCCTCGCTGGAGGAGTAGGCGGCGGCGCTGGGGGCGGCCAGGGGCGCGGGGTGAGCCATCAGGTTGCGGCAGGGGTTGGCCGCCGCCGCCGCCGCCGCGAAGTTGCTGCCGGCGTGAAACCCGTCCATGTTCTTATTGATCTCATCCAGGCTGTTGTCGTAGAGAAACATGACGGGCTCGATCCAGCGGGGGTGGAGGAGCACGGAGGCTGTCATAGCCCGCTCCGCATTGAGACTAGTGGCTCTTTTTTAAAAGCCCCAAAGACTGAAAAAAGAGATACTCAATCTCCGGGACTTGACCAGGGCTGACGCGCCAGCGTCGCGCCAGGCCGATCCTCATTGGCCCGCCCGCCCCCACGTGATATGCAAAGCAGCTGATAAACATCTGAGGGAATAAAGTGGAGATAATTAAATAACGCAATCAGCGCGCGGGGCCGGGTCCCGGCCCGGGGCGCGGGCACGGGTGCGGGCGCGGTCCCGCCCTCCCTTCCTCCCTCCGGCCCTCCCTCGCCACCAAGGCGTGAGCTTTTTGGCCCCGTTGTTGCCGCGGCGCACCCCCCGAGGTGCGGGGCTCCCCTTGGCACCCCGCCTGATTTCTCCTTGCGCCGCTTTCTTTGAGCCCTCCCCGCCCCGAGCGCCGCGGAAACCCCGGAGGCCTCCCCTCGTCCCGGGGGGAAGATGAGCCGCACCCCTTCTACCCCCTTCCTCCGCCGGTCTGAGCCGCCGCCTCTCCCCGGGGAGCGTTGGCGGGGCCCGGTCCGGGTGACGCGGAGAGCCCACCGCAAGCTGAGGGAGGAGAATCGTTCCTCGGGCGCAACGCTGGGACACATAAGGCTGTCGAAACGGAGCCTCCCGGGGTCTTTTCTGGGTGTTTTCCTCCTTCCTTCCCGCCCGTCGAAAGCCCAAGACCCATCTCGCTCCTCTCGCCACAAAGTCTCAGAAGTCAGATAAGAGGAACTGACGGGGAAATCCCCATTTTATTTATTATTATGTTTTAGGAAGGTCTTGGGAAGCGGGAGAGTTAACTGGATATTCATCGTGATACAGCTGTATTATTTGTTGCCGTAATAATAAAACCTTGGGCCTACGATTCGACTTGAATCTTTTTCGGCTGTAAAATATCACGTCGGCTTGCACGGCGTGTGCACGGACTCTCGGCGTTTTCTCTGTGTGTGTGTGCTGGGAAAACAAAATGGATTATCGGCTGAAAAATAGGGGTTTTTTTGGAAGGCCGTACCACTTTGCAAGTGAATGCTAGAAAAAAATCCCCCAACAATTCCTTTCTCTTTTCGGGACGAATTTTTCATAGGGTGAAATAATTTCAATTTTAATATCCTCCCACCTCCCATCGGAGCGGATGCTGTTCTCCCCCAAGCTTTTTGCTCACAGCCTTGAACCCAGAACCCTCCATCACTGAGCTATCAATAAACTTGACCTAAAGCAGCGTTCGTCTCATCGTTAACAGCTCTCAGCCCTCACGCGTGTGCACAAAACAGCCACAAATACTCCCCTCCTGAAAACTAATTTTTTCCCCACAATTGCGTGTTGCTTTGTTTTGAGTCTGACAGCTCGGCGTATTTATTATCCTATTGTGCTTTCCATTGACGTTGTAGCATTGTTTTACCCTCATGGCTACAAGCGCAGAGCAATCCCGGGACGTACATTGTTACCGAGCAGGCTTTTCCTTGCCTAGCGCAGAGCTGCCAGCCATGAGAAATAGCTCTTTGGCGCCCAAGGATATTTTTTCAAGGTGCTTTTTCCGTGCCCTGAGTTGGGATACCTGAAGTCTCTGTCATCCCCCTACTAATTTAGCAGCATTTAGCCGCTTTTTTCCTTCATTGTAGCCAGTAAAATGTTCCCACTTTAACTTCGCGCACTCTTTTCCGCATTTTTCCCCATGGCCAAAAGCAAATATTTATTCCACGCATATTTTCCCTTTTCTTTCAGGCTCCAGTTTTGAAACCTGTGGATTTACCCGGCCAAACATTGCTTGACTGCCATGAGTTGGTTCAGTTTGTTTCCCTCGGTTTTCTCGAGGCTGCTTCTGAAAACCGCTTTGCAGGACGAGGGAGGAGAAGTGGGAAGGGGAGGCAGCTCTATGGGGCAGCGCTGTTTTACATACGGGTTAGACACGGCTAGAGGCCAAGGTCAAGTTGAAAGTTGCAGTCTAGCCAATGTGAGAACTGTCATTCACAGCCCGAAGATTTGTCCGATTTGTTAAAAAGCGGGTAGCCATGAGAACACTAATCTCTCCAGCTCCCCTCTACCCCCCTCCCCAGCCCGCCCCCACTCTCCAAACTCCCCTCAACCTCAGCCGCAGAGAGTTTCTCGCTTATCTGCCTCTACTTTCCAAGCTCCTTTCCATCAGGAGGGAGAAGTCTTGTGAAACCGTAGCTTTCAGCCCCGGTGCAAACTGTACGAGTAGTGCGTGTGGGGTGTCCGGGAGGGGGGCAAGGGGGAGCATCCGGTCCGCTGACTTTTGGTGGTTGTTATTTTGTTTTGTTTACCCTCCTGGGGCTGTTCCAGCCCTGTGTGCTAGAAGAAGGGAGATTAGATTAGAGAGCTTGCTTTTCTCCCTTCTCCGCATCTCGTACTCACTCTAGAGGTCCACTTAATAATTATGGAAGAAGGCCATGCTTGTCACTGATGATAAGAGCAGTAATACAACAGTTCTCTTTCCCTGTTTGCCATGATGTGAGGAGGATTTCGGGAAGGGGACTGTTTCCTCAAAATAGGCAAAAATGTCATCTGCAGGGTGCGTATGCACCATCAGAAAAAGTGTTGTCAGACACGGGACTCCACGCTTTGTTTTGCCTTCCTCATTTAGATGACTTTTAATAAATTACTGACACCGAGAGAACAGAAAAACCTCGCCAGATGTTTTTGATGACCCCGATACCAAATTTTAATTCCTCAGCTATAATTTCTTCCTACCTTAATGGGTGTCTGCCATTAAATATTAGAAAGGAACCGTGAGGACTGAAGGCATCCGTCAGAACAGATGTTCTTCGAAAATCGTGGACCTTGTAATGAACACCAAGGATAAAAACACTCCCGAGGCTACCCCCTTGCCTTGAACACATACCATTCCCTAATACTTGTGGAAGAGCTTTTGCTTTTCACAATGTAAATCTTGGGATGAGCTGGATAAATTAACCAAAACTAAGGAGCCACTGATTTGAGCGTCTTTGGAAAAGTTAATTGATAATTAAATGCTTCCATACATGCAACAGACAGAACAATCGAAGCTTCTTCCAATTATTTTTTTGTCTTTTTTCTTGTGAAATAACGTTAGAATACAGCACATACAAGCGCATGGTAGAACCATAGCGATTTCCAGGAGAACTAATGCAAAACCCCGAACTGCTTTGCATTTATATAGAGTGTGAAACAACTTGGAGAGAAATGCATCTGTTGAATCGTTTCCTCTAAAACGAGTATTAATTCCTTGGGGAGCCGGACTATGAACAACCATGATCAGTAGGAAGATTTTAAAAGGTCCTGAATCTTTTCATAGGCAGGAAATTTCTAACTGATGATAGTCACTCATCGCGGTACACGGCCATGCTCATCTCACCAGGTATTATAAAATGCTGAAGTGGCATTTTTTAACCTCGTTGCTTCGAGAGTGGTCAGAAGCATTTCACCCACTTCGCAGGTGTAAGCAAGAGTGGAATTTGTCCCTTACAAGTGCTTTAGAACAGGTCACTGTGTGTGTTCCTGACGCCATGAAGCTGAGAATAGTCTTGCCAGTGAGGACTGCAGCAATATGGCCTTAAACGTGAAAATATAAACTACTTTTAAACCTCTTTAAGTCATAGGAATATGGCCTCTCATTCACTTCTAAAGAGACCTTAAGATTTCTCTTAAAGAAACCAGGAGTCCTTTCAGCTGAAAGACAAATTTTGAAAATATGGCGTTTGTCAGCTCAGTATCTAAAAAGCTTTTCTCCCCCCCCCCCCCCCCAGACCCGTCTTTGTATGATAACACACGCACCCTCCGCAGCCCTGCCGCGGGAATGCCCGGCTGAGGAGAACGCTGATTTCTTGTAGGTTAATCACAATCTACTAATACAGAAAGAAAGAAAGAAAAAAAAAAAAAAAAAAAAAAAAAAAAAACAAAAAAAAAAAAAAAACCCAAAAAACCACACAAACCAACAAAACCCAAAAATCCAAAAATCTAACCCAATCCCAAACTGTTGCCCAAAGAAATCCACTCTTACTTTTTTATGCACTGCTTAGAGCTAATTAATAAGCATGAAGGGAAAAAAATCGTGTCTGATTGCTGAAAATATATGTTTGTCACGGAGTTAAATCCCTCTAAACCCGCTAAAATATCTTAGCTGATAATGGAGGAGCTGGAGGGTGATCTTAGTCACTAATAATAATCGTCGTGCAGAGTTCAGGATTCTTGGAAGAAGCGGGAGTAAAGTCATAGCAGGACCAAGAGCCTTAATCGAATTTGATTTTCATGAGCAAATGAAATTTACCTGCCAGAAGGGTAATTTGGAGCAGTACTGTCGCGGCTGTTTTCTTCCACAATTTCTAAAGTATCAGGGATTGAGATAAACATTCCTGAGTCCGTTTTAAATACACTGTGTCTTTCAGGATATTCATGTGTTTCTAATGGAAGTAAGCAGCTTTACGAGCGGGTTTCGCAGGACATCTTAACTCTCTCCCTCCCACTGCGTGCTAAGGGGGGTGCTGTGATAATTACAAAATAAGAAGAATTTGTAACAGCAAATGCAAAAGGGGAAGAGCTCGGGAAAATTTGTGAAGGAGTCCTAAAAATCCTCAGGCGCGCACTAGATACGAACCTATCTCTTTCAGTCGACCCAAACACCCAAACGGCACCTCCTATGAAAAAGGTGTACTGGAAAACAATATCACCGCTTTCACCCGAAATGGGGAACTCGGTCTAATCTTAATGCAGCCAGGTCTCAGAAGATCGTTTCCCTCAGTGGGTTTTTTTTGGGTTTGGTGTTCTGTTTTGGATTTTTTTTCCCCCGTATTTCAACTTCAGAAAACACTCTGGAGGTATTTAATGTGATTAGAAATTAAAATGGGAATTATCCTGAAATCTGTCTCGCAGGAGAGGTCTCTTTTCTGATTTGTTTTTCTTTTCTTTACATTTTTTTTCCTGTAGTATTTTCGGGGAGAGAAGGGGTGTGCGGTAGCTTTCTGCTTGTATGTGGGGGTGAAAGCAGCTGAAATCTGGCATTAGATGTTAGTAGCCCACAGAAAATATTTTACTTAAAGTGCCGTGTAAATGTAGTGATGAGGAGAATCTTTTGCCGGTTCTCTGTCAGCCGCAGGCTGTTTGAACAGAGTGATAAAGCCCCCCTCTTATAATTTCAGTTAATTTTGTCATGCAAACTGAGACGGATTTATTTGCCATCAGGTCTGCTCTTTCGCACCAAGGGTGCCGAGAAAATTTTTATTTTTCCCTTAGCGAATTCTGATAAGGAGAAGGCCTGGCTGGCCGTGCAGTAGTTTATCTGGTCGATTCCATCATCTAGTTGAAATGTTCTGAACGTGTGATAGCAACAGACGACAAAATTATACTCAAGTTACTCCTCCTTGATATTCTTTGGCTTACCCTCCGATTTTTGAGATTTAGCATTTTGAGGGTAAATTTATTTCTCACCTTATCTACCAGTAGGTCACATAAAGAAAAGAAAAGAAAAGAAAAGAAAGTACAGTAAGCTACAATAACATATCCTCTCTATTTCTGCTGTGAGTTTGTAATAATTGCTACCACATGATCACATGGTGTATTGTTGCAGCCTGATTACAATTAAACTTATCCCTCCACCTTTTTCATTAGAGGAAGGAAAAAAAAAGTTCTTCCTGAGCTTCAGGCCCACTTTGTGCTGTTTTATTTCCCTTTGAAAAGCTGTCGGAAAGAAGCCGAAGTCTCTTTCCTTTACAGTGCGAGAGAAAGCGTTTCCAAAAACCCTTTCTCACCATAACTTTCTTGTAATAGCGTGACATTTACACATTACGTCCGACCAGGGGGGCTCAGGGGCAGAAGTGGACTCTGCTGCTCTCTGAAAGAAGTTGGACAGTCTTTATTTTATTTTATTTTATTCTTTTCACACTGAGCCCAAAGTCGTATCTTCACCTAGGGAGGGAAACAATGAGGCTTTCAGTGTTAAAGACGTCCGTGCGCGGTATCTAGAGAGAAGAGAAGAAAAAAAAAAAAAAAAAAGAGTGAGAGAGAGAAAAAAAATCATACAGGAAACATTGGACATGTTTGCCTTTACTGGAAGACAGCTGTTTGAGTACATTCTTCAAGAGGGTTTTTGGTTCCCTTTTCAGAAGTGGTTTGAGTGATTAAAACATTGACTTGATGGAGGCAGTTTATCTCTAATGTCTAGCTCTGTCAAACAACTCTTTTTCCTCTCTTTTTCAGCCCTTAGCTTCGTTGAGACTGTGCATACTAGGGGTTGTATTCGCGCCTGTCTTAAGAAATATCTTAGGAGGTACAGGGACTCACAGCACTGGCGGGAGGGGAGGATGGCTCTGGCTGGAAGGTACCTGAGCCACGAGTTGAAATCTTGCCTGCAGAGAGGGAAAAAAAACCTCCGAACAACACCAACAACCAAAGCCAAAACACACTGGATCTGGCAAACCCCTGCAACTCTTGTCAAATGTGGTGGAGAGGGGCGGGCGCGGGCGCTGGAAGAGCGCCGTGGCTTCCATCCCGTTTCCCTCTGGCTCCTCCAGCAGGCCGGGCGCTTGCAGGGCGGCCTCGGGGCTCCCTGCGCTCAGCCCGTGGCCGGCAGGGAAGGCCGGTGCCCGGCAGGGAAGGCCCGTGGCCGGCAGGGAAGGCCGGTGCCCGGCAGGGAAGGCCGGTGCCGGCCCTGAGCCCCCGCCCGGCGCCGGGCCCAGGGGCACGCTCGCACCTGTGCGAGCAGGCGGGAGCTCCGCGGTCCCGCCTCGGCACCTCTTCACGGCTCCTTCCACCGCCTCCAGCACGGACGGGGATGGTTTTGGCAATTGTTATTTCTCTGCTCTGTGGGCGCTTGGAGCGGCTTCTGCCGGCCGTGGGTGAGGAGGGCGGTGCGTGGCCGCCGGCGCCCTGCGGAGTCGCGCACCCACGGGCGGCAGGAGCGCACACCTGGAGCGAGCGCTGTGTCCCCTCGCCATGGCTGGTGTGTCTGTGTGACCGCACGCGTGACTCTCGCCTTGGCACACCCTATGTTCATCCCTCTGCTGGAGCAAGGAGGGGAGCGGGGCGTCCTCTCCCAGCCCTAAGCGCATCCCACCTCTGGCTTGGCTAGAGCCGCCTTCTTGCGTGGGTGGGACCCCGCAGGGACAGCCCTGGGGACAAGTTTCGCAAAAAGCAACGCACCATCTGCACGGATCTGTGATCACTTTCGAGCAGGAAGAGGCAGCTGGATTCGGCTGAGTCCTCAGCATGCCAAAATGACCTTCGTCCATGTCGTGGGTGCTCCCAGTACGAACCAACCACCTACCAGCAGAGCGCTACTCGATACCGCGATGTGATCCCGTCTTCCTTGATTAGCTTTACATTTCACCAAGCACACGCATTTTTGCTAAAAGTTTATTTGGTAAAATCCCAGTAAACCCGGGGTCTAGAGAATGCGTTCTAGTGCCTAGAATACATTTCTCAGGTATATATAATACGTGCTGTCCTTCATGAGGAGAGACATTTGCTACTCTTCATGTTAGATGGAACTAATGTCTTTCTATCCATGCCGTGAACACATTTTCTAAGTAGGAATTATACAGTGTTTTCCTTTAAACATAACACCAGCCAAATGCAGACTAGTTGATAACTTGCATCTCTGGGTAAGCATATTACTCCCTTTTTGCTGAATCATGAATTTTTTCCAAAGCTTATTGTATTTTATGTCTTCTTTAGATAAGCAGTTACATATGTGACTCTGCTGAAGGCTAAATCCCATTCTTACATTCGCGACAGCTGACTGTACTTCCATGATGTTATTTACTCTGGAATCAGCTAAAAACTGAGAGTCGTGGCTCACCAGGAAAGGCGGGAGTGGAGTCAGACCCTAATTAACCCGCACACAGCGGACTCCAGCGGTTCACATCTGCCCACGCCTGGACTTAGATCTTCTCATCTGGGGCTCGAACTTCATCTGCGCCGGCTTGGAGCCCTTGAGGATGGCCGCTGGCCAGACCACCGGCACCGTCTGGCATTGCCACCCTGTGCCCCCACATCCACCCCCACGCGTGGATGTGCGGGTATCAACTCTTCTACCCTAGCCATGGACAGAAGATGGGGGAAGAGCAAGTATTGTTTCAACCCAGGGAAAGCAACCCTATTGCAGTCTTGGGAGCCTTTGCAGAGATACCCGGGGAGAAGGAGCCAGGCTGGTGCCAAGGGACTGGAGGGGAGCTGAGGGCACACGCCAAGATTCCCACGCTCCTAAGACAATTCCCAAAGTCCCGGGAGCCAAAGTATATTTAGTCCAATAATGGCACAGAGAAAAGGGAGTGGTTTCATAGCAACTCCTCTGACATGCAAAATAACGAGCGGCCGAACAATAAAGGTTCGTCTCTAGCCAAGCATGCCCCCTGGCCTTCTAGGGCAGATACCTAAAGGAAGAAATGCCCCCGTCCCCTCGCACGCAACCCGAGGCCATTTTCCTGCAGATGTAGCTGCCCTGGTGCCAGCGAGCCAACATCCTCGCTCGGAGCCGCTTCCTTCCTATTGTGGAGAAGATACTCGCTGCCTGCCAGCAATTACAAATTGTCATCCACTTTCACAAGACCGTATGTCTTTGCAATTTCTATTGATGCGTGTGGGGGCTATGTCAAATCCTCTGTCATCTCCCGGTGCGGCCCGCTGCCACACCGCCCTCCTAACAAGAAAAAGAAAAAAGAAAAGAAAAAGAGAAAAGAAGACCCCCGACCCC